>NC_137799.1:14356646-14599146 GCF_963383645.1 Muscardinus avellanarius
AGGCCTGCCTGGTCATCTGTGAGCCCTTTCGCGGCTGGCCCTGGCTCCAGGAGGGAGAACCTCACTCCATCCCTGCAGCCCCCAGGAAGGACGACAGCTGAACTGGCCCCGTGGCCAGCCCCCAGGAAGTCCCCACGTGGGCAGGGAGCTGAAAGGGCATGAGATTTGGAGAGAAGACGCAGCTCTTGGCTGTGTGAGCCCTGAGCAGTGCCTTCACCTCTCGGTACCTCTACTCCCTCGAGTGTGATGTGGAATGGGTACCACTGGCATAAAGCTTGCGGGAGGGTCTCTTAAGAGAACAGCCCAAAGCTGTCGGCTCAGTTCCTGGCCCAGAGCAGTCTCAAGACTGGTTGGGAGAGAGGGGTAGCAGCATTGGGGAAAAAATGGATTTGCCCTGAGAGAATCGGGGGGAGGGGGCGTGCTGGAAGCCTGCCTGGAGGGGGCGTCACTGCACTGAACTAGAAGGAAGAATAGGAGTTGGCTGGTGGAGAGCTGAGGACTGTATTCCTGGAGACAGCATGAGCAAAGGCCCAGAAAGAGGAGCCAGCAAGCTGTGTACTGGGGACCGCGCACAGACCCTGAGGCTGGAGCAAGCCACGCAGGGGGAACATGTGGGCGGCTGTGCGAGGGATAAGATGGGGGGAAGAGGAGGGGACACAGGTCCCAGTGGAAGGAGAGAAGAGCAGGGGCAAGGACAGGGCTGGCAGGAGCCCCGGGCTGGAGGCTCAGGTCTGCCACAGCGTGGCGCCTTGAAACTCACAGCCCCTCAACTCACTCTGCAATGGGGGAAGGGTCCCTGAGGTGGGGGCTGAGCTGGAGGCCCATGCACTGTACTCAGTGGATTTCAGGGCCCCCTCCCAGCATCCCTGATCCAAGTCTTGGAGGCTGAGGCCAGGGAAATCTGCTTTTCTCTCTCTCTCTCTCTCTCTCTCTCTCTCTCTCTACTGGGCATTCTACCTCTAAGCTACAGCCCCAGCCTTATTTTTTTTAATTAATTAATTTATTTATTTATTTTGAAACAAAGTCTTGCTAAGTTGCTAAGATTGGCCTCGAACCTGCAACCCTCCTGAGGAATGTATCTTCATTGTTGCTGTTGTTGTTTGGTAGTGGGGATGGAACCCAGGGGAATCCTACCTTTGAGCTACACCCCCCAGCCCTATTTGACTTTATTTCTTACTTTTTTGAAACAAGATCTCACTGAGTTGCAGAGAACCTCACCAGAAGGTGCTGGAGCTGGCTTCTAGCCTATGATCCTCCTGTCTCAGCCTCCCAAGTACCAGGACTGCAAGCAAGCACGCGCCACCGCGGCGGGCTGGAATCTATATTCTTCTGAGCTTGTCGGCAGCTTACTGTCGGAGAGCGGAGGAGCCGCTGGCCAAGGGGTTGTGACTCTGGCCTCGCCTTCGGCCTCAGCCCGCGCCGCCCTCCACCTTGCGCGCACCATGCCTTCTGATGACCAGTGGCTTTCCATCACCCAGTCCTCAGCTCAAACATCCCCCCTTCCATACTCTCTAGGCCACCTTCTGTCCGGTGCCTTTGCCCCATGTCCCCTTGACATCCCATGGCCCTGTTTTATTTTCCTCGGCTCTTCCTAGCTTTCTGAAACCATCTGACCTGAGAATTCTCACGCTCCTGAATCATTTCCCTGCAAACCTGCAAGAGGCTGGGGAAGTCGACGCTGTCTGAGGCGCGTCCCCAGTGCGGCTCACAGTCACTGTGTGATGAATGCGGCGACTGGGCGAGCGGGGCTGAGTCCCCATTCTTTATCAAGTAGGGCGGCTGTGGGACCAAGGACAAGTGGCTTTGCCTCGTGGACCCGGGCTTTCCACCGTGTGACTGGACGGTCGCCCTAGAGTTTATATTCACATGGTGGCCTGGGGCTGGCTGGGGCAGGGCACAGTTCCTGTGTCTATGCAGGAGCCGGCGGGGAGGTGGGAACCCGGTAAATAAATGAATGGATGGATGAATGAATGAATGAATGAATGAATGAAGAAATGCCTTTACTGTGCTTCTTGTCTTTAGATAACATTTCCTCCTGTTCATAGCCCCAGCCTCCTCTCTTCTAAAATGGGGGTTGGCCTGGGTGATCTTCTGGGGCCCTTGAGCACTGACACTCAGATGCTCTGTGCTCATCAGGAAACAAGCAGGAGCCACAGAAGGCTATAGAGGAGAAGCAAGCATCCTCAAAGCCAAGGTCCCCTCCTGAGGATCCTATTCAACCCACAGCTGGCATCCTAAGGCCTTGGAGGTGGGAGGTGAGCGCAGCTTCTGCCACCCTTACCTCTCCACTGCACCTCCGAGGAGGAACAATGAGGCCCTGCCTCAGCCGGGAGCAGCATTTTGTCTGGAAATTCTAGCAGGGGGAGGAGGAAGGGCTGGGGCCCTACAATTTCTGTGCCTGCTCGAACAGGAAGTAGCTAGAAGTTTGGGGCCAAGGAAAACAAGTTCAAGGTCATCCTGGCAACCATGGCGAGGGGCTCCCCAGCCCCCACTTCAGTGCCATCCTCCTGGTGATTAATGGTTACCTTAGGGAGATGGGATGCGGGGGGGGGGGGGGAAGGGGTTGCCCACCGGTGGACTGACCACAGACAAAGGCGTTAAGAGAAAGCAAAATGTGCCCCGCCAACAGTCCCTCGTCCTTAGAAAACCTGAGAGTGAAGCTGTGTTCCTACAATGGGAAACTGAAGAAGGTGCTAGGTGGGGTGGCGCACACCCGCAACCCCAGCCACTGGGGCCGCCGGGAGGGTGCGGCCACAGGAGAGCGAGCTCCGGGCCAGCCTGGGCGACCAGGTGAGACCTGATCGTCGCCATCCACAAAACCACAAGCAACCTAGTCATCAGGTGACCCCTGAACCATTCTCCGTCACCTCTGTACCCCAAGGTCCGCCCTCAGTTCCCAGCAGCAGGGGAAGCTGTTCCAGGGATGCTAAGGAAGAGCTAAAGGGGGATATGGACCAGAGCTGGGGGTCCTGGCCCACCCCAGGCCCCGCCTGACTGTGATGCTGGGGGCTGACCCTTACTTGAAAGCCCAGAAGACATGGGAAGGGATATTGCCCCAGTGGCGCTCAGAGCCCCGGGAAGGTAGCCTGAGTGACAGAGGCCGCTGGGCAGCCCCTTGGATGCATGACTATCTCCTTTTCCCCATAGCCCGAGCCTCAGGAAGGGACGGTGGTTTTATAACTCTGACCTCGAGTTTACTGTCCTCCTGGTGACCCCTCTCTCACACCCACCCCTGCCTCACCTGGGCACCCAGGCACGCATACACCCCCTCAGGCCCACGCTTCCCCTCCCAGACGGCAATGGCTGGCTCTGTCTGTCCAGACCCACACAGTAATCGCCTGGAGTCCTCAGGACTGGCCAGCGCTGCCTCCTGCCCAGCAGTGGCACCCTAGGGTAATGTCTCTGCCCCATCCAGTACTTGGGAGGCTGAGACATGAGGATTACAGGTTTGAGGCCAGCTTCAGGAACTTAGAATCTATTTCAAAACAAAAAAATAAAAGAGCTGGGATGTAGCTCAGTGACAGAATGACTCTGGGTTCAATTTCTAGTATTCAGCCCCCACAACATACACACAGAAGTCCTTGCCCCAGGCACCGCCATGGGAGCGCCAGTCAGGTTGGGGTACCCCTCCCAGGGATCCCAGGTAGCAGGGGTTGTGGCCAGGGAGGACCCCTGAGTGGTATGGCACGGGGCCCCAGTCTGCTGAGACTTAGGAACACCCTGAGCCTTCTACGCACCTGTTCTCCCTGGCATAAGGATAGGGATCGATGGCCCCAGGAACACAGTTCTCAGGCGTGAAGACACTTTAAAGGTGTGTGTGTTACAGATGCCCAGCCCCCATTGGAGAGCCTGGCTTATCTTGACTTGGGAAGGGCCCAGGAATCTGCATTTTTACACATGAAGGTGGGACCCTAGGTGCTTTCCCCAACCACCCTACTGAGGATTGAACTGAGGGGATCTCTAACACTGAGCCACACCCCCTGTCCTTTTTATTCTTTCATTTGAGATAGGGTTTTGCTAGGTTGCTGAGGCTGGTCTTGAACCTGTGATTTTCCTGACTCACTCTCCCACGTACTGGGATCACAGATGTGCCCTGCCTCACCCGGCTCCTATTGCTGTCTTAAGCTTTCTATGGAATTCCCATCAGAAAGGAAGGAATCTGCTGTTTCCAAACCGCAGACTTTCCTCTTTCTCACTACTCCTGTGCCACAGGCAGGCAAGGTTTCTGAGTTTTGTGGCACAAAAGGGTAAACTAAAGCCCAGGAAGTGGCCATGCTCCCTGACCCACGGTGAAGCCCCGGATCCTACATCTCTCCCAGGCTCCCCAAGTGTGGATAGAGCCCAGCGGGTCAGCTCAGGCCGGGCAGCAGCCCTGTGTGGCACCCTCTGTCCTGGTCTCTGTGCCCTCTGACTTCACCAGTCCCCAGCTGATTAAAAGATCCCCTTACGGTTCTGATAGGCGTGGTGTCCCCTTACAGGGCTGAGAGGGACACGGTCCCATCTGAGCCGAGGCTGCCACACTCGGGCGCCAACGCATCCGGCGCAAGGAGGCTGGAGAACCTGGGCTTGAAGGTTTAGATGAGCCAAGCCCCAGAGGGTCGCACAGAACACAGCTACGAACACCCCAGAGCTCACTGTCTGCAGCAGCAGTAACTCAGCAAACCTTTATCCCGACCTCAGCGGCGGACCCTAGGACTCTGCCCAGGTATGGACACACGGCTGACGAGCACAGAGACGGAATCTGCCTCCTGCCTCCAGCGGGGCACTCCAGGTTCTCCCTCAGCTGCCCCCAGGTAACTAACCTGCCAACCCTTTCCAAAGGCCAAGATGCCTGAGCCAATTGCAGTAAAAAGGCTGGGGGCCTTGGCTTCTAGTGCTGGCTCACAGGCATGGCGGCAGACAGCCCCAGCCTGCCACCTTCCTTCCTACCCCTCCGGGGACACCGGGCACGGGCCAGGCCTCCACGCTCTGCCTCCTGGGAGCTCCAACTCCCAGCCCAGGCCTATCCACCCCTCCACCTTCACTGCCCTTGTTTATGGCCAGGGCGACACCACCGCTAGCTCTGGAGACTCCCACACCCCTTAACTGCCCCCACCCCCGCGTCTCCTCCTGCCCCAGACTCTATCTCCATGAAACAGCCAGAGTGGACGCTGGGCTGGCCGGCCCTTGCGTTCTGTTTCTGGCTGCCTCTCCCAGCCACCTGGCCACCTCCCACCCCCTCTTCCTTTCCAAACTCACTGTCCCCACGCCTTCCTGCAGCCTTTCCTCCAAGCCCCGGCTCCTTCCAGGTGCATGGTGAAAGGACAGGCCCTTCAGGATGATTCGCACATCACATCTGTCCCTCCTGCTCACTGTTCTCTCCCGGCTCCCCTTCCTAACCCAGCGCCCAGTCAGTCAGGAGGAAGGTGGGTGTGTGGCCGGGTGCATGGGGAAGAATGGACTTTGGAGGCACTCAGACCTCTGGGCAGAGGTCCTCAGCCCCCACCCCGAACAAGTCTGAGCTCAGGACTTCCTCCTCCCCTCGCCCCCGGGTTTCTGCGCTCTCATTCAGTGATTTATACCCTATCAAATAAATTCCTCCATTATCTTTCATATGCAGCGCGACGCCTTTCTGCCATTTAATAATGCATTTGGCTCGCGGGGCCTCTCCCCCGAGAAATCTAAGGCTTGGCTCCAACTTGGAGCAGCCCCATGAGCTCGCGCGGCATTCAAGGGGCTCACTTCAAACCCAGTCGGTGGCGGGTCCAAGCGCACACGCAGAGGCTACAGCGCATGCGCCCGGCCGCTCCTGCCGCCCTCCCTCCAGCAGAGAGAAGGTGGGCTGAGACCCGAGGGCCACCGGGAGCCGTGTCAGGGCTGGGGTGGAGACCCCTCCAACCCACAAGATCGCCTCCCAGCCCTGTGTACCCCAGGGGTGCTCACCAGGTTCGGACTCAGCCAGCGAGGCTTTGAGGGCATTCTCTGTGCCCGGTGGCATGCCCAGTGCTTGGTGTGAAATGTTTCACTGCATCCTCAGAGCAACCTTTAGAGGCCAAGGGAGTGTTATACCCATTTCACAGACGGGGAAAATCAAGCCTCAGAGAGAGGCAGCTTCCCTGGAACTGTACAGGAAGCAAATGATGGCTCCCTGGGGAAAATCTTACAGGAGAGAGGGACAGAGCTTAAGAGTCTGAGGCTAGAGGGAGCTCATGGCTCCATGCTGAGCTACCTGCACAGAACAGAGGACCCAGGAGGCAGGGAGAGCTGAGATGTGTGACGAGGAGTTGGGCCTGCGCTCTCCCCCTTCACAGAATACTTTCCTCCCAGGACTATCCCACGACTTGAATCAGATGACACACAGGAAACCGCCTAGTAAACAGTCCGGGCCTGGGTCGCGTACTTTTGCATGTATGGTGCAAAGGCGTGCAAGAGAGCCCCGGCTGCGCCAGGCAGACGCGTTACTCCAGGCTCAGAAAGGCTTGGAGCACTGCAGGGATCGGGGCTGGAGACGGCCCCTCCTCAGCCCACAGAGGGCTGAACTCAGCCTGTGCCAGGCCCTCCCACCAGGGCTCGGAAGACACAGCTCTCAGTCCCCCTGGTGCCGGGCAGGGGGCATCCAGGTCGCCTGGGCCGGGCTGCCCCGCCCCCTACCACACGGCCACTAGGTCTGTTCTCCTCCCCCTCCTGTTCCTGAAAGTTTCTGCTTCCACTTTATAGTTTCCATGGCAACCACCTCTCTTTCTTTGATTGTTTTCCTCTTCTCCGTTACTTTGCCTTCTTATGGAGAGGGAGAATACGAGTGGGTGTAGCAGGAGGTCTGGCCAGGAGGGAGAGGACAGTAAGGACCAAGCTGGGAGGCAGGGTGCCCTGTGCAGCTGGCAGCCGGTGCAGCCCCGGTTCGCCCCAAAAGGCCTCTGGACGGAGGGCTGTCCTTGGGGGGCTCTCCACTCTGCCTCCCCTCGCAGCTGCCTGCTGGCCTGCAGAGGCCCTGGCTGGGCAGGTCAGGCTTGGTGAGCTGGTGGGGACAAACCCGCTTCCCAGTCTTGTCTTGCGGGAGCCACATCCTCTTCTCAAGAGGCCTGGCTCCAAAGCTCCCCCAGGAAGTCCCCCCGATACCCTACCACTACGATCACCCTGTCTGCTCCTCTGCAGCCTGAGCTCTCTCTCCTGGATGTAAAGACAGACACCTCCCTCGCTCCCCTTTCAAGGCCCAGGGCCCTGGGGGCCAGCACACTGCATGTCAGCAGGGGGCAGCACCGAGCCGACCACCAGAGAGACCAGGGCCGGGTCCAGTTCATCACCAGCTCTGCACCAGTTTGCTCTAGAACTCAGTGTTCCTGGTCGCAAACGAAAGACAGGGCCAGCTTTCTCATGGGCTATTGGAGATTGAAATGAGTTTGTGGGTCTGAAAGCTCTTGGGCAATTCTGAAGTGCCCAGATGGAGCCGGGGTTATTTTAGACTCTGAATGAGTGCTAGCCAATGAATAGCCTGGGGCCTCCTTGACCACATGTGCAACGGCTCTCTCTACCTGCTGACCTCCAGAGGCACTGACTGCTTGGGTCTGGCCAACTCCACAGTGGGGCCCTCCACACACATCCCTACACACACGCATCCCTACATGTGCACACATATGGACGCCCGGCCAGGGGCCTGGGCACCTCTGAGACTCAGGGTAGGAGGGCAGCCAGGCTCCGCATAGAGGCTAGGCCAGGAGGAACAGTAGCTGTCCTCCTACCTGCTGCCTCCATCCACCTCTGCTGAGGCTGGACCCCTGGGCCCCTTCCCAGGATGGGGGGTGGCTCTACTCAGAGAAGGATCCCCTCTCCACCACCCTGTGGGGCAGGGCCTCCTCCCCACCTTCTCTTTGGCACTGACTGTGAACCCCACCCCCGCCGCACACCTAGCCTCAGACCTGCACGTCACCCCTTCCAAACCGCACCTGCCCAGGCTTGTGCTAGGATGGGGCTGGTTTCCATGCACAAGGGGAGGCCAGGGGCTATGGAGGCCTGGGTGAGGGGAGGCTGCCCCGTGTGCTTGAGGACCACTTCACTCCCTTCCAAAGACCTGCAGAAGGCGACAGCATTAGCAGGCCCACAAAAAGAAAAAAAGAGAGAAAGAGAGAGAGAAAAAGAGAGAAAGAAAGAGTGAAAGAAAGAAAGAGGGAATTTCTAGAACCAAGAATGTGAGGGCAGGGACAGCCAGGGCCTCTGCTGTCCCGCTCTGCTCCTCTCTCCAGAGCCCACGGCTCCCATGGCTGTCACAGGGAAGCCAGGCCTTCCAGCCCCCACCCTGGGGTGCATGAGGGCCACTTCCCAGGAGCTGGCAGTGGAAAACCCAGGCAAGTCCTGACCTGGCTTGGAGTCACTATATAGGCCGAGAGGGCTTCAACACGATCCCTGTCCCCCAGATTGCTGGCAAAGCTGGTGGGACACTTGGGCTCCCATGGGGATGCTCAGATAAGGGCCCGAGGAGGAGAAGGTAGAAGAGGCAGACAGGGCTGGGGAAAATCCTGGAAGGCTTCCCAGAGGAGGCAGAATCTAAGCCAGGCTTCTGAATAGACTCCCGACAGGCAGAGAGTGGGGGGCACGAGGTGAGCCCACTGAGACAGGGCAGCAGCAGGACCCACAGGAGAGAGCTAACTTGACCTCTTCTTCCAAGTGCCAGGGCTGCACCATAGGGAAGATGTGGGCCTGGTGGCCCATGAGCTGGTGGGGTGTCAAGTCTCCCCAAGTAAGGGGCTTGCCTGAAGCTTCTGAAGCCCGACCCTGGGGCCATGTCTGATCTGGCATCACAGGACAGTGTCCCCACAGTGTCACAGCGGGGCACAGCCTGCCGGGTCTTGGACATCTACGGAAAAGAGACTGCTCAGGCTCCCGGAGTAGCCCATTCCAGAATTTCACAGCAGCCCATGGGCAGCCAGGAAGTTCCTCCCCGTATCTAACCTACATCTCTCTTGCTGAAATGTACACCCACCTCGCTCTGGAGACACAGAAGTAACAAGGCACAGAAGCTGAAATTCCTCACCGTGCGCTCCGTCTGCTGCAGAGGTGGGAGCGGGAGGGGGAGGCGGGGGCAAAGACACCACCCCTGGCTCTGACAGGAGCGGACAAGGCCCTCTTTGTGTGCATGATTAATTTATAGGCCCGGGGAGGGCCACGGGAATGTCCTCTCCCTAGGCCTCCGAGGCTTCCCTGACCCAGTTCGGAAGCCGCGTTCATTGTGCTGCTTTGTCAACCCTTCCCGATGAGGTCTCTATTCCCAGCGTGCTCATGAATTTTCCGGGGGTTTAATCGTGCACAATCTGAGAACGATTTATTAAGAAGATTAAGCCCCCCCAAATATGCTTCTGCATGCTCTACAAAACACAGCAAATTTATTCTCAGCCATCAGCGCAATCACTCAGCAGAGTTGACGCCTCTGGACCTGGGAGAGGAAGAAGCCGCGTGGAGTGTCCAGCCCCTGGGGAGATCTGGGCTGAGCGTGGGAAGGTGCGCGTGGAATTCCTGAGTCCAGAGGCTCAGCCCCAGCCTGCGCGGGCCGGGAGGTGAGACAGCTCCTGCAAAGCCGGGGGTTCAAGGACCCGCCTTGCCTGGGACGGCTCTGCTCGGCAGAGCTCCCCGGCTGGCACACAGCGGGAACACAGTCTAGCAGCCCCTGCTCTGAGATCCAAAGTGGAGCTCCTAACGTCACAGTTTGAGCCCCTCATCTGTCATCTGCCTGGCCTGGGAGCTCATGGAAGGAGAGGACTGGGTTAGGTCCTGCTAGACCTGTTGGAAGGATTTTAGTTTGATCTTCCTGGGGTGGAGGGCTGCACTTGAAGGACCTTCAAAGGCAAAGTCAGACAGAGGAGGCGAGGATAGGGAGGCGGCGTCCCGGCCCCGGCCCTTTGGGACCACAGGGGAGATAGCACCTGGACACCTGCTCTGTCCTCACATGCCAGCTGCAGAGGCCCAGGCCTCAGTGCTGATCTGAAACCTCAGACTTGGTCTCTCTTCTCCCTGCACCTCTTGCCGTCCAGCAGGTCACTAAGACCCATCTGTTTATCACAACAATAAACAACCGGCCTGCAGTGTGCGGAGGGCCTGCACTTAGCCTGTGCCGGGCGCCAAACTGAGCTTTAAACCCAGTGTCTTATTTCATGCTCACAACCACCCCACAACACTGGGGCTCTTATCACCCTGTCTCAGATGCGGAAATAAACCTTAGGAGCACAGGGCACGTACCCAAGGCCATGCAGCTAAAAACAACAGAGCATAGATTCGAACCCCAACGCCCATCCCAGCACTGAGACCCGACCCTCGTGGCCCCCATGAGCACCCTCTGTCTGGGCTCAGGCCAGTTTTTCCCACTTCCCCTAAGACCACTGCCGGATCTTGTCACTGGACACCCAGCCTCAAGTCCTGATCTCTCCAGCAGTCCCTCCAACAAGCGCCCAGGCCCGTCCTTGAACCCAAAGCTCACCTCCTGAAAGCCATGCCGTGGTCCGCAGCCACCAGCACAGGCCCTGGCTTCCTGCCTTGCCTTTGGGGCTCCATTTCCATCCTGCCCTGCACTCTGCCCTCCACCTTCCTGTGGCGCATGCCTGGTCCCGTTAACCACACATAGCCCGGCCCCTGGCCTTTGCTCAGTCTGGTCCCTCAGTCTGACACATTTTTTTGTTGTTGTTCTGAGGATCTAGGGATGGAACCCAGGGGCATTCGACCTCTGAGCTACATCCCCTGTCCTACTTTTTATTCTTTATTTTGAAACAGGGTCTCACTGAGTTGCAGAGAACCTCACTATGTAGCTGAGGCTGGCTGCAAACCACAATCCTCCAGTCTCAGCCTCCCAAATGCTAGAATTACAAGCGTGCGCCACCAGGCCAGCCTATACTGACGCTGGCTATCCTGCCACGCTTTTCCTCTTGCTTCTCACTTCAAAATTCTCAAGGCCCAAGTCTGAGGCCACCTCTTCGGTGACACCTTCCCAGGATCATCAATCAGTTGGTGACAGGGGGAGGGACTTCCTCCTCAGAATGCAAACCTGTGCGGGGTCTCACTGTTCAAGGAGGCAGGTGTCCTGCCCCTCCTCCCAGGCCCTGGAGCTCCTGCCCGAGGAGCAGGGTGCTGGAAGCAGGCATGTGCGGTGTGGACAGCTCATCCCTGTCAGCGCGGCCGGCCAGAGCAGCTGGGAGCTGGCCTGTGAGGGACCCGCCCTGGCCTCACCTGGGTTCCCCTACCATTTCTGTTACCACAGACTCCTTCTGGTAGTGCCTGAGGACTTTTTCAGAAAATCTCTTTTAAAATTGCATAAAATAAAATATCAAGGATAACAAAGGAAGCGAATTATACTGAGATCTGGTTATCAAAACACTTTTTTAAAAATATCATGACAGAGTTGGGCGTGGTGGCGCACTCTTGTAATCCCAGTACTTGGGAGACTGAGACAGAGGATCGCAGGTTCGCAGACAGCCTTAGCTACTCAGGGAGACCCTCTACAACTTGGTAAGACTCTTTTTAAAAATATAGAATAAAAAATAGGGCTAGGGGTGTAGCTCAGAGGTAGACGGCCCCTGGGTTCAATCTCCAGTATTAAAAAAAAAAAAAAAGTACCATGACAAATACCTGGGAGGCTGAGACAGGAGGATCACAAATTTGAGGCCAGTCTGGGCAACTTATCAAAATCCTGTTTCAAAATAAAAATTAAAAAGGGCTGAGGGCGTCGCTGAGAGGCAGAAAGCCCCCGAGTTTTCAATCACCAGTACCATAAATAAGTAAAGCAAGCAGTACACGCACTTTATTAATGCCTTAAATAACAAGATCTAGGTCTAATAACTACTGTCACTTTGAAGTGTGACAAACAAAGGCACTATTTCAGGACAGCCACAACAACCAGCCCGTAACACGAGAGCATCGAGGACTTCAACAAAATCACAGAACAGAGATGCCCTGCGGTCTCTCGCCTACGCGTGTAACGGAAGGGACTACGATGTGTAATTATAACGCGAGGTTAGCGAGCACCGAGGTGGGCGTGGGCTTTTCTCCTGTGTTCTCGGGAACCTTCCACCCAGAAACCCCACGGGACCGGGAGCCGGGTGAAGAGCCCCAGGCTGACGAGCAGGGGCTTCGGGGAAACGCGCAGGACTTGTCCGTCCTGGGACCTCGATTCTAGCTGTACTGCCTGGTGCACGGTGACCTTCCGGAAGCCTCCATCTCCACCCACCTGCCTCTGCCTAGGCACAGAGGACCAAAGCCCGTGCCCACAGCCTCATTGCTCCTGCTTGGCAGAGTCCCTGCAGAACGACCCCCTTCAAGCAGCTGTGCCCCAGACAGTCCCTGCCATCCCCACCCCCGCCAGGGAACTTGTTTTATGTCCCAAAAGAGCAGGGCTGACAGGGACAAATGGCTGAGGGAGGCTGGAGTGGGCCCCGACTGTCTGCCCCATGCTGGGCCAGCCACCCCAGCACCATTAATTACCCAGAAGAAAGGGCGCCCTGCGGACGTGCCCAAAGGCCATGCAGGGAGACGCTAGCTCTCTGATCCCAGCACCAGGCCCTGCCTGGCCGTCAAGCGCGCCTTGTCCTCGGTCCTCAGCTGCCCAGGCTCCTCCCTGCAGCCTAAGGCCACCTTCCAACCGGGCTCCTGGCTCTTGACTCTAAGGCCTACTTGCGGGTGGGCCCCGGGGTGGACCAAGGGGGGGCCTAGAGGGCTGGGTCCTACTGGCGCCACTTGGGAAGAGTCCCTGGCTGCACCCGGCCCCAGGGGGATGCCGGCCGACTCTCAGGCTCAGGTGATCCAGCCACCTTCACAGGAACCTGCACCTGCTACCTGAGGCATCTCTGTGGCAGCCACAGGCCGAGTGGGAGCCCAGGCAGCCCTCCCACCACCCTGTGCTGTCATTACTGCATTTACAGACAATGTACCAAGGCCCAGAGAGGTTGTGTGGCTGGCCCAAAGAGGCACAGCTGGCAACTGACAGTCTGGGCTGGGGCCCAGTTGATCTGGCTCCAAATCTCTCCATTAAGAGCTTTTAGCCCCTGAGATAGGCAGCCAGAGTTGCTCCAAAGGAAGTTTTCCAGGCCTTTCTGCATACCCCTGCCCAGGACCTTCTCACACCCACAGCCCCGTCTCTTCATCTATGGCCCCACTCCATCCCCTCCAGGAAACCTCGCCCACCGCCACCCCCACCAGGACCCCCACCCTCCCTCTGCAGCGCCCTCCCAGCCTATAGCCGCGTGGTCAGGGATGGTGGCCAGCACTTCTTAAGTCTTTTCTGCCACCACACCCTCAGCCAAACCGAGGCGCCCTACAAAGCTCTACCCAGCCTGGAGGGAGATCTCACTGGTAGGTGAAAAGGTGGTCCATGGCGGGATGCAGGGGCAGGGGCAGTTCATGCCTGAGCTGGGCCATCTGCCTGGGGATTCGTGAGAAGGGGCCATCCGACCCAGTCAACCAGGGCAGTTGGGAATCCCACTGCAGCAACAACCTGAGGTCGAGAAGGGCCAGGCTCAAGTTCAAGGCTCAGGCACGACTTCTGGCCCCGGCGCTCCTCGGCGGCACCCCTCCCGGCAGCCACCATCGGTCCTCAGCCAGCCTCAGTTACAGACACAACATGCTGGCACCTGCGCCCAGCGAGGACTGCAAAAGGTGTCCGGAGGGGCCCCAGGACGGCCATGGAGCGACGGCGGGATTAGCCTCAGACTACATCTCGCCCTGCGTAGCAGACAGATATAGCAAGACAGAGCTCCAACGTCCAAACTACACAACTGAGGGAGAGAACCAAACTGCAGAAAGACTATTTTTTTTTTTTTTGCAGTACTGCGGATGGAACCCAGGGGCACTCTACCTACAAGCTACACCCCCAGCCCCATTTTCTATTCTTTATTTTGAAACAGGGTCTCACTGAGTCACAAAGGGCCTAAGTAGCTGAGGCTGTCCGCCAACGGTGATCCTCCTGTCTCAGCCTCTCAAAATGCTGGGATGACAAGCGTGCGCCACCACGCCTGGCTGATAAGTGACTTTTCAAAAGGTTTTAAACAAAATCATATGTATTCTATGGCTCTATATGTGTATACAGAAGTACAAGACAAGCTGGGTATGGTGGCACACACACCTGTAATCCTAGTTCTTGGGAGGCTGAGACAGGAGGATCACAGGTTAGGCAGCCTCAGCAATTTAGTGAGACATTGTTTCAAAATAAAAAGGGCTGGCGGTGTAGCTTGAAGGTAGGATACAGATGGGTTCAATGCCCAGTGCCAAAAAGAGGAAAAAGACAGAAAGGCAGGGAGGGAGGGAGAAAGGGAGGAGAAAGGAAGAAAAGAAGGATAAATAACACTTAGGATAACATCCCCCTCCTAGCTAGGTTCTGCCCCAGGGCCCCCCAAATGCTACCCCTGCCCTAGATCAGCCCACTGCTCAAGACCCAAGATTGTGACCTGCCAACCCTCACACCGCGGCCACAGTCTTTGCAAGTAGACAGTCTGCAACAGAAGTTCAAATCCTTCAAGTGCCCACTTTAAATTCATAAATTCCCCTTCTCTTTACTCTCCCCCAAACTCTGGCCAGCATGCCAAAAACAACACGTGGATGTTCACACAACCCAGACGCTGCAGCCGGAAAGCACCCGGAAGCAACATCTGTGTCCACGGTGGGGGCTGGAGGGCTTCGTCGGGGACCCTCCTGACTCTTCCTTTCTGGTGGCACTGTGAGCTGAGCTCGTGCAGGGCATCTTGGGATATGTGGTCGGGATTAGGCCGGTCCCAGGAACAGGGGACAGGAAAAGGGAGACGGTTTTCAATCAGTAATGTGTGATTTCTTTTTTCTTTTTCTTTTACCTAGGGCCTTATTCATGCTGGGCAAGTACTCTACTACCAAGCTACATTCTCAGCCCCCGTAATGTTTGATTTTATTTTAAATAAATAAATCATGGAATATGCCACTTTATCCATCTTAAAATACAAACTAAAACCGAGTGTGGCGGTTCAAACCTGTAATCCCAGTACTTGGGAGGCTGAGGCTGGAGGATTGCAGGTTTAAAGACAGTCTCAGAAGCATAGTGAGACTCTCAGTAACTTAGTGAGACCCTGTTTCCAAACAGAAAAAGAAAAAAGGGCTGGAAGTGTAGCCGGGTGTGGTGGCACACACTTGTAATCCCAGTACTTGGCAGGCTGAGACAGCAGGTTCACAGCCAGCCTCGGTTACTTTAGGAGGCCCTCCACAACTTAGACCCTGTTTCAAAATAAAAGATAAAATGGGGGTGCACACTTGTAATCCCAGCATTTGGGAGGCTGAGACAGGAGGATTGCAGTTCGTAGACATCCTCAGCTACTTAGTGGGGGTCTTTGCAACTCAGTGAGACGTTTTTTTCCAAAAAAAGAAGAAAAATAGGGCTGGGGTTGTAGCTCAGAGGTAGAATGCTCCTGGGTTCCATTCCCAGTACAAGGAAGGAAGAAAGGAAGGAAGGGAAGGGGGGAGGGAGGGAGGAAAGAAGGAGAGAGAGAGCGTGTGTGTGTAGGGCTAGAGCGTGTAGCTTGGAGGTTGCATGGCTCTGGGTCCAACACCCAGTACCACACTCACGCACACACTCACGCACACACTCACGCACACACACACACCCCAGACTCTGGTGTGGGATGCTGATGGCGGAGGAGGCGGCGCCTGTGCTTGGGGAATATATAGGAACTCTCTGTACTTTCTGCTCCGTTTTCCTGGGAACCTAAAACTGCTCTTAAAAAGTAAAATCTATTTAAAAACCAAAACAGATGGAAAGTCTTTAGAAATTTAAAGCACAGGAGAACCCTGTCCCCTGTCGCCGGAGCTCCTGGGGTTGAATCTCCAGTGGACAAGTCCAGGTCTATCTGCAGGGCTCCCACCTAGGGGAAGCAGAAGGCGGAGCCGCCTCTTGAGGCTCCAGAGGTAGGGGCGCTGTCGGGTCCCTTTCTTGAAAGCTCTGTTCCCACTTTTATTTTATTTTTATTTATTTATTTATTCATTCATTCATTCATTCATTCATTCATTTACTTTTTGTGGTACTGAGGGTGGAACCCAGGGGCCTTCTACCTCCAGGCTATATTCCCAGACCTATTTTATAATTTACTTGGAAACAGGGTCTCACTAAGTTGCTGAGAGCCTCACTAAGTAGCTGAGGCTGGCTTCGAACCTGTGTGATCCTCCTGTCTCAGCCTCCCAAGTGCAGGGATTACAAGCGTGCGCCACCACGCCCGGACTTTCTGTTCCCATTTTATCTGCTTAGAATGTCTCAGGCTTCCATTGTGGCCACTTCCAATACTCTCCTCCCTCAAAGGCCCCCCCCCTTTTTTTTCAGAAGCCCTCACCCCATGAAATGCAGGCGCTCTACAGACAATCTGTGTCTTCTGTAGCAACTTGCAGGCTCCAGGGCTGGCCAGGGCCCACCACAGGGCAAGGGCTCATTAAATATACCCAGAGCAAGGCCTGCCCTTTGGAACTCATTTCCAAAATC
Organism: Muscardinus avellanarius; assembly: GCF_963383645.1. Lineage (NCBI taxonomy): Eukaryota > Metazoa > Chordata > Mammalia > Rodentia > Gliridae > Muscardinus > Muscardinus avellanarius. The sequence goes on from NC_137799.1 coordinate 14,373,085, forward strand.
CCCGAAGCACCAGCTCTGCTAGACCTCTCCCTGCGGCCACGCAGCTGGACGATTAGAGCGCCATCTCCCTGCCCTGGTTAGCAGCACTAGGTCCTCCCAGGTGGCTCCCAGGGCCCACGCCCTGGCGTGTGTGTGCCCCAGCCCCTGCAGCTCACCTGCTCAGGAACCACAAATGCAAATGCCAGCGTGAACTGGGAAACGTGAAGCAGGCAGGGACGGGCTGAAGCTGTGGAGCGTGAGCACCCGGCCGCCGCCAGATGAACCAGTATTCAGAGAAGCTGCCAGACTGCGGTGTCAAAGCCTTCAGCTTGTTTAATGTGGGGAACAAAGTCACACTGAAGAATAAACAGGGCTGGGGCGTAGCCCAGTCGGAGAGCGCCTGCCTCGCAGGTGTGAGGCCCTGGGTTTCAACCCCAGCACTGGCCCCTAGGAACAATAACTCAAGAATTCTAGGCTCAGAACCCAGAGCGGGCAGAATCTTTTTTTAAAAGAAAAAAAGCCAAAGCCCTTCTCGATCCTGCTATCCCACTGGGGCCCACACACCAAGTCCTATTCTCTACAGAACCCAAACCTCCCACCAAGACAGACTCAAGACCAGACATCCTGGGTCAGCTGCGTGGGTCCTCCGCTACCCTGGCAAGTGCCATCCCCTCCCTGAGTCCTGCCTTCCTGCTCCGTGAAGCCAGGGAGGTGAGCCTAGCAGCTTCTGCCCTGCAGGGTTGTCATGTGAATGCTCAGGTGTCCCTGGGTCAGGAAGAGCCTGTAAGGGTTCACCCTCACCTCAACAAGCCGCCATGGCTCGGCCGAGAGGGCCCAGGGGTGTAGGGATGTCGCAGAGGGGCTGGGCGCTCGCGCAAGGGCCCCCGCCCACCTCTGTCCCTCCTCCAGGCTCTCACCAGGGCAGGGAACGGTTATCTTCAGAACTCCTGCCCAAGAAAGTCTGTTTATAGCACCATTCTGTTCTCCGAACTCCAAAGATGGTCACATGGCAGAAATGAATACTTACTGAGAAGTACTGTATGCCTGGTACCGTGCTCAATGGACTCTGCCTCTGAGCTATACACTAGCCCTCTGAATTTTTATTTTTATTTATTTTGTATTTTTTGCGGTACTGGGGACGGAACCAAGGGACATTCTACCTCCGAGCTACACCCACAGCTTGCTTGCTTGCTTGCTTGCTTGCTTGCTTGCTTTCTTTCTTTCTTTGCGGGGCTGGGGATGGAACCCAGGGGCATTTGACCTCTGAGCTACACCCCCTGCCCTATATTTTGTTCTTTCTTTTGAAACAGGTTCTCACTAAGTTGCGGAGGGCCTCACTAAGTAGCTGAGGCTGTCTGCGAACCAGGATCCTCCTGTCTCAGCCTCCCAAATGCTGGGATTACAAGCATGCACCACTGCCCCCGGCCACAGCTTTATTTTTTATTCTTTATTTTGAAACAGGGTCTCACTGAGTTGCAAAGGGCCTCACTAGGTAGCTGAGGCTGGCCTCAAACCACAATCCTCCAGTCTCAGCCTCCTGAATGCTGGAATTACAAGCGTGCGCCATCACACCCAGGTTTTTTTTTTTTTTTTTTTTTTTTTTTTGAGACCAGGTCTCACTAAGTTTCCCATGCTGGCCTCTAACTTGAGATCCTCCTGCTTCAGCCTCAGCCTCCAGTTAGCTGTGATTGTAGGCTTGTGCCATGTGTCCTACTTACTTGCTCAGGGAAGTGGGCTGACTTGTCCAAGGTGAGCTGTTATGTAGTGCAGCCTGGATCTGGCCACACTCTGTGTCGACACCCCCAGCCACCTCCTGGCTGCTCCTTGGGTATGTTCTTCCTCATTGCCACAAACTTCTGTGGTCCCTTCACCATGCTGGGTGCTGACCCAGTCCTGGGGCGCCAGGAGCACCAGTAGCCCCTGGGGTTGGGACAAAGGGCCAGGAAACCATAGACCTGCCTGGAAAGGTCCTTCCAGAAGGCAGCCTGATCCAGGGCTGCCATGCACAGGTGGTTCATGGGCCATCGCCCTGGAGGTGAAGTAACTGAGCCCAGACGCTGCCCTTGGCCCGCGTGGGGAGTATCTAGGGATGGCTCCTCTTTTGAGAGAATATGTGGAAAGGAAAAGAAAAAGAAGGAAACAGAGAGTGGAAATGAAGAAAATACAACCCTAAAGCCCAAAAGCTCAACTCTTGCCCTTGGTCCCAGGCCCCAAGAAGAAGAGCCTATTGACTTGGGTGCAGGGCCTTCCCTGGCTGGTGCCACCATCCTGGATGTGCAATTCGGAGGGGGTACCGCTCAGCTCCAGGGTGGGGACCGTCCATGCTGCGCCCAACAAGGAGCCTGGCCAGCCGACCCGCAGTCATCCGCAAAGTCTGGCCTCTCGCTTAGTAGGGACCTTGCAAGCCCAGCGCGTCAGGCGCCCCAGTCCACACTCCCCGGGCCCTGCGTGCTCCCCAGCAGTGGGTCTGCTCTGGCTCCTCCTTGTGGCTGTGAGTGCTTTAAAGCCCGAGATCTTGAAAATCCAGCCCTCTAGGAGGACAGTGCGCCAAGGGCAGGGTGGTCACACCCTCCTGATTCCCCGGCCCCCTCCCGGTTTTATAACTGAAAGTCCCCCATCCCGGGAACCCCCCCCCATGCCCAGGCACCTCAAGAGAGGCCGAATCACGTATTCATTCATGCGTTCATCTGGCAAATATTCACAAGCACCTGGGTCAGGAGTCAATGGTGGAAAGCCATGCAGGGAGCTGCCCTCGTGGGCAAGTGCAAAACACACGAAAATATCCTTTTTTCCCTGCCCCTTTCCCTTCTGCAAATCCCGTTAGGTAGAAGAAGTATTTTAAAGTATTAAGTAAATAATTTTCACTGGGCATGGTGCTGTATATACCTGAAATCCCAGTACTTGGGAGGCTAAGGCAGGAGAATCTTAGGTTTGAGGACAGTCTCAGCAACTTGGCAAGAGCCTGTTAAAAAACAAAAAAAGAAAACAGGAAGCCGGGCGTGGTGGCGCACGCTTATAATCCCAGTATTGGGAGGCTGAGACAGGAAGATCACACAGGTTCAAAACCAGCCTCAAATACTTAGTGAGGCTCTCAGCAACTTAGAGCTTGTTTCCAATAAAATATATATTAAAAAAAAAACAGGTCTGAGAGTATAACTCAGAGGTAGAAAGCTCCTGAGTTCCATTCTCAGTACCACAAAAAAAGAAAAGAAAAAAAAAAGAAAAAAAGGGTTGAGGTTATAGTTCCACGGTAGAGCCCTTGGGTTCAATCCCCAGTACCAAAAATAAATCAATAAGTAAATAGGTTTCTTATCATCGTTATGTTCATATAAATGAAACTAATTTTTTTTGCTTATCCCAGAAAAAAATAGCCAAATGTGGCAGGTGAGTGGTGCTGCCTATAACCCCAGCTCCTGGGGAGGCTGAGGCAGGAGGATCGCAAGCGTGAGGCTAGTATACACAACTTAGTGAGACCTCTTCTCTGCATAAAAAAGAAAAAGGGCTGGGGGTGGAGCTCAGTGGTAGACCACCCTGAGTTCAATCCCCAGTGCCAGAAGCAAAAAAGCGGCCAAACTCGAAGTCATATTTGACAGTAGAAAAGGAATATACAATATTATGGTATAGCGGATATGTATGCCTTCGCGGGGATCTTGTTTAGTGCTTTGTAAAGGAAAAACTCTAGGAAAAAAATATTTTCTTTTGGTGCTAGGGATTGAACCAAGCGGGCATTCTACTTCTGAGCTACACTTCCAGCCTTTTTTATTTAGTTTATTTTTTATTTTGAAACAGAGTCTCCCTTAAGTTGCTAAGGCTCACCTCGAACTGGCGAACCTGTCTCAGCCTTCCACGTGCTGGGATTACCAGCATACACCACTGAGCCTTGCTTAGGAAAACAATTTTGTGTGTGTGTGTGTGCGTGCACACACACACACACACACACACACACACACACACACACATATCTGGGGGAGGTATACATATAAGTTAAAACTGTGATTCATACAATAAAGAAAACAGTTCTTCAGGCAGCAACTAGCCGGGAAGGGTCACCACCTTTCAGACATATGGTCAGGGAAGGCCTCCCGCCGGGGCCAGCTGAGAAGGGGCCGGCAGGGGGCAGGCAGGCAGGCAGGCAAGGTTCGAGCCCCTTGGTAACAGGCTGGAGACAGCTGCCTGGGCCTGATGGAGCAGGGGAGCAGGACCTGTCAGTGTTATTTCCAAACACCCCCACCTGCCCCTGGGCAGCCAGAGGCCTCACCCCAAGAAAACCCCAGCAAATCACAGCAGCTCAAAGCCAGAGGTCTTCAAGCGGCACTATCTCCACCCTGTCCCCATGCCCTGTGGCGCCTGTCATTCATGGCCAAGCCTGTCCCAAGCTGGCTGTGAACTAATCTCTCCTCCCAAGTGGGCGAGTGACCATTTGGTGTCCTCCTCCTGCCGGGAGGGGAGTGGTGGTGTATTTTTAAGCTCGGAACGACTGACATCTGTTAATTATTATTTGTCAACTTCTGTTTTGCTTCCGCCCACACCATTGCCCAATCTACCTGGCAGCCCCTGTCCTGAGAAGTGGAAATATTACCTCCCAAGAGAGGAAGTTTGGGGGTGCAGAGGCCCCTCACAAGGGCCATTGAGGGCTCCCAGCCAGAGCACGGATTATCTGATTTAAAAAAAAAAAACCCACAGGGCCGCCGGCCGTGGTGGTGCACACTTATAATCCCAGTAATTGGGAGGCTGAGACAGGAGGATCACGGTTCACAGGCAGCCCCAGCTACTTAGTGAAAGCCTTTGCAACTCAGTGAGACCGTTTCGAAATAAAGAATAAAAAATAGTGCGGGAGGTATAGCTTGGAGGTAGGATGCCCTTGGGTTCCATCCCCATTACCACAAAAACAACCAAAAACCACTGCAGAACTCTGCCCGCACCAGACACTAGGGGTGCCCGCCCATCCTGGCAGCCACCTTGTGCCTAAGAGCTGACCTGGTAATCAGGCCGGCCTTCTGCTTGCAGGGCCCAGAGATGTCCAGGCTGAGCCAGAAACAATCACGCTGCAAATTCTATGGAGTCTAGAGAAAATATGAACCACAAACAGCCACGCTGTTCCTGTTGGAGAGAGGGGGCCGGACTGTAGGGGGACAGGCACCTCTGCTGGCTTTGTGCAGGCTGAGGGGCCTGCATCCCAGGGGGGTGGGGAGAGGAGCTCTGCAGGCTAGGGACAGCTGGGAAGCTGAAGGCAAGGGCTTGCAGGACCCTGAACGCTGAGCTGAGAAGTTGGGGTTATGCCCAGGGGAATGACCCCCCATAAGACCAAAGTTTAGAAAGGTCTCCTGGAAGGGCGAGGAAGGGGAGGAGAAGCAATCCAAGAATGGGCTATGGCTGGGTCCCCCCAATAGCCGTGGGGGCAGGAGCCGGTGCCCAAGGGGAAATGGAGTTTTGCACGCTATAGGAAAGGAAGGGAGGGCAAGAAGAGAAACCACCTTGCCCTGGTTCCCTGGCTGTGACGCAGGGCTGGGCTGTGCAGGCTTCACCTGCAGGTGAGAGGCTGGGGCCTGGGGAGGGGCTGCACGGATGAGGTGGTGTGTGTGTGTGTGTGTGTGTGTGTGTGTGTGTGTGTGTGTGTGTGTGTGGCTTTGGGAGTGGAACTCAGAGACATTCTACTTCCAAGCTATACCCCATGCCCTATTTTTTATTCTTTATTTTGAAACAGGATCTCACTGAGTTGCAAAGGGCCTCACTAAGTAGCTGAGGCTGTCTGCGAACCATTTACAGCAGGAAGGAAATGAGCTTTCGTGGACCAGCGGGCGTGGCTTTAGAGCATCCAGTGATGGTCACTTCTTGCCACCTGGGAGAGCAGGATGGGGTGAGATTCCCAACCATGCTGTAGACACCCTGGGCATGAGCAGGGATCCCAGGTGAGAGCGGCAGGGGAGAGGAGGAGGGTACCCAGGATCCTCAGAGAGTCTCAAGACACAGAGGCTCTACAGAGGGCGCAGGGCACAGAGTCGGGAGAGCAGAGCAGGCAGCCGAGATCCACCCAGGAGGCTGCCCGAGCCGGAGCAGGACCTCACAGTGCTAACGCTCCCGTGTTTGCAGGGAAATGGGTGGATCTGGAGAATATTATACGAAGTAAGATCAGCCAGTCACAGAAAGTGAAGGGTCGTATGTTTTCCCTCATTGAAGGAAGTAGGGAGACATTGGCATATAAAGAGATTCTAGATAAAGGAGGACAAACCCCGGTGGAACAGTGGCAGGGTCTAGGGGGAGAAGGGGAAAGAATTAAGGAAGGAAGCACTCCATTGATGCTGTGTACATAAATGGAATTATCAACGCCGATCTCAATATATGAGGGGGAGCCGGGGAAGCTCACCAACTGCTCTGTGCGTGTGCACTCTGGACTTCATTATGATGTGAGACACGATGCACTAATAATTTTTTTAAAAAGCCTTCTGTTGGGCGTGGTGGTGCACGCTTGTAATCCCAGCATTCGAGAGGCTGAGACAGGAGGATCGCGGTTTGTGGACAGCCTCAGCTACTTAGTGAGGCCCTTTGCAACTCAGTGAGACCCTGTTTCAAAATAAAGAATGAATGATAGGGCAGGGGATATAGCTCAGAGGTAGAATGCCCTGGGTTCTATCATCCCCAGTACTGCAAAAAAAAAAAAGCCTGCTGCATGCAGGTCTTGAATTAGGGAATCAATTTATCGATTTGTATTAGCTATCCCAGTACTTCCAAGGACCCGTCGGGGTTGGCACTGTTATCCCATTTTACAGATGGACAGGTCAGCAGAGAGCAGCTCAGGTTCTTAGCTGGCCAAGCCCATCCTGCACCCACCAGATGGGGAGGGGAGTGGTCAGCACTGGCTGATCCCTGGTGGGGAAGAGGTTCCTAGGAGCAGGAAGGGGACCAGGGAAGACAGGCAACTGCTCCTCCAGCTGGGAAGGGGGGAGGGCAGGGAGTCTGGCCAGGGCTCTGGCTGCTTCCTCCAGCAGCTGGCCGGGCAGCCAGAGCGGGAGTCGGGCAGCCAGAGCGGGAGCCGCCCATCTGAGCGGAAGGATCTGAAAGGCTGCAGCAGGGGGTCAGAGCCGGGAAGAACCTTTAGTTCTTGTTCTGCCCTGAGGATCCAAAACTGAAGAACAATGACCACTGAAAGGGATTTGATGACTAAAATTTGAGAGTTACTAAGTTTGGCAACCAGGGTGGGGCAGCCACAGTGACGCAAACTGACTCCTACCACCAGCCCCCTGAGGTCCCCGGGTCCCCTATTTAACTCCTTCTGCCTCCAGTCCCACCTCAAATAGGAGTCTGCTTTCTAAGGGTCTTGTCATGGGGTTGGGGAAAAAACACTTCCAACCCTCAGAGGGCTTAGAGATGAATGAGATCCCCATTCAGTCCCCCGTTGACACCTAACACCTAAGCCAGAAAGAGCAGTGTTTACTTCAAAGGAATCTATTCCTAATAGTGGAATTTCAGGCACCAGAGTTGGTCTCCGGCACTTAGAGATCATCATATCGCACTCGACCTAAGTGTAAGGACAACTTCAAATCTCACCAAATTCTTGCTAAGGAAAATCCTAAGATCTGCCTCTCTTTCAACCTCTCCTCTCTGAGAAGCTTGGCCTTATGTCGTCCAGTGGGGAAATGTCTCAGTCTGCTCTAAATCAGGGCCTACCACCTGGCAGACATTCCACAAAGATGCTTTGACTCCATCACCCCGGGGAGCAGCTCGGTTTTGTCACAGAAGACTGGAAGGCCTCCAGAGTGCCAGAGTGCCAGGGGCACCCTCCCGACCACCCCCTGAAATGTGCTTTCACATTAGAATTTCTCTCTCCATTCTAAAAGATGGTATTGTACCTGGCCGGAGGGCTTCCAAGCACATGTAGATTTGATCCTTTATTTTTTTTTTATTTATATTTTTTGTGGTAGTGGGAATGGAACCCAGGGGCATTCTACCTCTGAATTACACTTCCAGCCCCCCCCTTTTTTTTTTTAGTTTGAAAGAGGGTCTCACTAAGTTGCGGAGAGCCTCACTAAGTAGCTGAGGCTGGCTGTGAACCTACTATGATCCTCCTGTCTCAGCCTCCCAAATGCTGGGGTTACAAGTATGTGGCACCACAACCAGCTGGTTTGGCCCTTTCAAGTTCAGAGGAATCTTTCAACATCATTTTGATTCAGCCCAACTGTCTTCAACCATTACTTATGTATTTAGCAGTACTGGGGATTGAACCGGGGTACTCTACCACTGAACCATATATCTAGCCCTTTTAATTTTTTTATTAAAAAATGTTTTGGGTACTAGGGATTGACCCCAGGGGCATTCTACCTCTGAGCTATTCCCTTACACCCCCCTTTTATTACTGTTTTGAAACAGGGTCTTGCTAGGTTGCTGAGAATCTCTATAAGTTGCTGAGGCTGGTCTCAAACCTGTGACCCTCCTGTCTCAACTTCCCAAGTACTAGAATTACAGGTGTGTGCCACTGCACCCAGCTGTTTTCAACCCTCAAAAGAACTCCAATAACTCCAAAACTCAGGCTAAAGTTTGTGTGGCACACACACACACAGCTCCGCCCTGCCTCCCTGCTCACCAAGGCCGGGGCTCACATCAGTAACCAATCACGGCATTCTTTTCTGCTGAGCAGAGCTGTGGCTGCAGAATCCTTCTCAAAGCACAGGTTTGCTTTGTCGCGTCGATAGGGGATGAAGAGCCTTCTGCCTGAGTATTGTGCCTATAACATAAGTTCCTTCTTGGGGAAAAAAATGTTTCTTAAAAAAAAAAAAGCCATTGAATTTAACAAGTATCCGTAACATGCTCATTATGTGTTTATGGGTCTTTTATTGTCTTTGCCTCTGTTCACTCCCCATTCTTTTGGGGCCAGCACCACAATTTTCCTTGGGGAATTCTCCTTTCCTGATTCCCAGGTCCATGGAGAAACAGCCCAGAAATGGGCAAACAGGGGGAAAGAGACAGACAGACGGCTATTATGTCTGATAACTCACTCGGGCCTCCTTGGGTTCTTCAGATACACAAGCCTGTGAAGTCCCTTCACCTGTGACCTGGGTGGGGACTTTTGTCTCTTGTACTTGGAAGCACCCTGGCTGCTGACCCCTATACGAACACTGAGCGGGGCACTGTGCGGTGACGGGGAGGTGACGGGGTCCCTGTCCTCAGGTGATTAGACACAGACTCAAGTAACCATAGGGCTCCGACTCCAGCTGGGAGCCACAGCAGATCCAGAGACCGCCTCCACAGAGCCTCCCATGAGTGTCCAGCCTGCACCGGGCCCCCACTCACCCCCTGCACCCACAGATCTCCCCGGGCCCCAATCTCCTGTCTGTAAGCTAAGGCCCGAGGAGGGAGCTGCAGGGTCCAGGCCTCGCGGGGCCGCTGTGACAAAGGCGCCCCCGGGGCTAAACCAAAGCCCCACTCCGTGGGTTTGGGGGGTTCCTGTCCCTTGGGTGAGGGAGGGTGGGGGCAGAAAGGGAACCCACAGAAACCATGGGATCCCTCCCACCAGATGACAGAGACAGAGGAAGCTTCTGGTCTAAGCCTTTCCTACGTCTAGAACATTTGCCAGGTCTGGAATTGGGCCTATTCAGCGGGGTACCCCACACACACCGCTGACTTCTTACCCACCAAGTAAATAAGCCCCCAGTTACTCGGGCTCCCCACTGAGGCCAGTCCTCAGGCCCTTCTGCCCCAGGCAGCCAGGCCCTGGCGAGGTGCCTAGGCCTGGGAGACGGAGGGTGAGGGCCAAGGGCAGGCCAGCAGGAGCCAATGCTCAGGGCTGACCCGGCCACCCACCCTTCAGCGTCTTCTTTTACTCCAGCTGCTCTGCCCCACCCTGGCTCCAGGTAGAGAACACGCTGCAGCCCGCGCACCCTGAGCACAGGACGGGGAAATTCAAAGCTAAGAGACACATTGTCTGTCGTCTCCTTCCAGCCCCCACATCCACTACCAGCAGCGCCACCCACCTGCCGCTGCAGCCACCGCCGCCTTTAAAAGGCCTTTGTGGGTATTCCCCTGCTTCTGCGCAGCACTCCCTCCTAAAACCGCATTCGGGGGCTCTGAATTACCAAAATCAATTACTCTAAAGAGGAAGTCAGGCAGACAGGCAGCAGAATAAAGACAGCAGATAATTCCCACTGGCAGGTAATTGTTCCCGGGAGAATTTCAGATAATAAAAGAGGAATGGAAAGGAAAGGATTTTCCCCAGAAAGGCAGGGGAAGAGTGTGCATTGATAAATAGCAGGCTGCTCCCTTCCCGGCGGGCTGCATCCCTGCAGAGGGGACCCCGGTGGGGCCATGGGATCCGCTGGATGCAGTTGGGGTCCCGCAGGCCCAGTTCTGGGGATAAGGGGACCTCAGGAATGAGGACCGGGTGCTGGGGTCCAGTTATACACGGATGATGACTGGCAGTTAACCTCTCTATTCAGGTGTCTCTCTCAACACCCAAACTCTTTGAGAGTAGGTCCTTGGCTGCCACACCTGGCCCGGGCTGCCTCCATGAAGGACCTGCCGATGACCCAGGTGGCGAGGGAGAGACAGGTCACCGGTGAATCTGGAGCCCATTACTAAGCTCTGTAAGTCTTGGTGTCCATGACTGTATTGCAGGTGATAGCATCACACTATTATATAGATGCCTACAACACCACATCTCCAAGAGTGTCTCAGAGCCTGTCACCGGGCAGTCCAAGAAGAAAGAGTCCTCCTGTCAGAGCTTTGGAGCATTCTGGGGTAAAATGGAATCGGGAATCCTTACAGCAGGACTTCTCCGAGTCTTTAAAATTGCTTCCATGGATCGGTACCATACAAGCCAGGCATGATCATGCAGCTTTCCCTAAACCTTCCTACAGAGTGTCTTAAGAGCCTGGCATTCCCGGGACGTCGCTGGGCTGTGCAGACACCTGGGATGACAGTCATGACTACGCAGCTATGAGGGATGGGTTGGCGGGCCCTAGGAAAAGTCCACGGAGGGCACGGTGCTTGGGATAAGTCCTGTGAGAAAGAGGGATTCTGAGAATATGGACAGGTAGGGGGTGTTCCAAGTAGCAGGAACTGTCCCCAGGAGCGCAGAGGTAGAGAGATGAGGTGCTGGGTCCTGGTGTCAACTTGTGAGTGGGAGAAAAACTGAAAAGACAGGTGGGGAGAATCTTGGGTACGGATTTTTTTGGGGGATGCTCGCGATTGAGCCCAGGGGCATTCTACCTCCAGATGGCACCTCCAGCCCTTTATATTTTTATTTTGAAACAGGGTCTCACGAGGTTGCTGAGAATCTCGCTAAGTTGCTGAGGCTGGCCACAAACCGGCAGTCCTCCTGTCTCAGCCTCCCAAGCACTGCGATTATAGGTGAGGGCGTTTTTAAGGTTCTTGGATAAAACTACTGACTTCCCTCTGAGTGTTTACCATGCGCCAGGCACTGAGTGTAGGCCGGTTCTTACAACGCACCCATGAGGCAGGTTCTCTTGTGTTTTTTGCTTTGGAGTCACATTAAGTGACCGCTGCTACCACTCAGCCACTAAGTGGCAGAGTGGAGGTTGGCCCCAGGACCATTTCAGACCCGTGCCCCTAACCACTGCACTTCCCACCCACACCAAGGAGCCTCAGCACAGCCACTGACTCCTCAGCATCAAAGCGTCTGCCTGTACCTTGATTTCTTTTTTCTTTTTCCTTTTTCTTTTTAGTCTTTTTTTTTTTTAATTTTTGAAACAGGATCTCACTGAACTGCAAAGGGCCCCCAAAGTAGCTGATGCTGTCCACGAACCGCCATCCTCAAGTCTCTGCCTCCCGAATGTTGGGATTACAAGCCTGCCCCACCACGCCCGGCTTGATTTCTTTATATTCCTTTGGACAGCACTTCCCCAATACATAACTCACTTGTTCTAAATATTTAAACATCTTTTCAACCATTCATCCGGGAGTGGGCAAGGAGGTGCCAAAACGGCACGTTGGCACCGAGGAAACGCTGGTCCAAAGCTGGCGACGTCTCCGAGGAGAATTGTGTCTCCACGCGCGTTGCGGCCTGTGGGGGGGGGGGGGGTGGAGCTGCCCTAAGACGGGGTGCACCCGCCACTCAGCACCTCCATCACCCTGTCGAGAAGCCAGGCCACTTCCTGCCCTCGCACAGGGAAGGAAGCAGAATTGTTTGCCTTGATTCAATTAGGTAATTAACTAGACAATGCAGGAGAAATTCCAGCAAGGACATAAATACTTAAAATCCCCACAGTAGTGGGTGAAGAGGACTGTAAACAACAAACAGGAAGCCAGGCGCAAGGGCGGGCAGCAGTGAGGCGGGCCCTGCCCGGGCGGGTTCTAATTGCCAGCTCTGTGATAAGCACATCACGAGCATTACCTCACCTAGGTCTCAAAACAACTCGGTGACGTAGGTGCCACTATTATCCTCATTTGGTGGAAATTGGGGTGCAGGCAGAGAAATGACTTGCCTGGGGGGCACCCACCAGGGACTTGGCAAGCCCAGCTGAGATCCCGGGCCTGCCTGGCCTTCCCCCACGCCCCGCTGCGCCTCCCTGGAAGCACACCCGAGATAAAAAGGGGCCCTACCTGGATCTGGGCCAGATGGAGAAACTGAGGCAGGATGAGACATCTCCCTACCTCCCCAAGTGTCCTGCCTGCCAGGCCTGGGGCCCTGGCAGTGAGCTGCCCATTGGGAAAAGCGGGAACCTTAGGAAAGGTGATCTCGGCGATTCTGTTCGCAGCCTGCTGGGCAGCCGACCTGGCCACTCCTGCCGTGCCATCTACACCAAGACTGACAACCGACTGCAGCCTCTCCAAGGGCCCGGAGTGCTTTCAATCCGTGGGTAGACCCTTGAGATGGAGGGAGGCAGGAGCCCAATCTCAGGCTTTTGTCAGTACTAGAGATTGAACCCAGGAGTACTCTACCACTGAGCTATGAGCTACACCCCAGCCTTATTTATTTATTTAGATTAGATAGTGAGGATTGGACACAGGGGTGCTCTATCTCTGAGGTATGCCCTCAGTTCTTTCTATTTTTTATTTTGCAACAGGGTCTCCCTAAATTGCGGAGGCTAGCCTTGAACCTGCAACCTTCCTGTCTCAGCCTCGCAAGTAACCGGGATGACAGATGTGCCCCACCGCGCCCGGCTCCTCCTTTTGTTAAAACTTCTTTTTCTTTTGGAATAGGATGTCACAAAGTTGTTGAGGGTCTTGCTAAGTGGCTGAGGCTAGCTTCGAACCTGCATTATTTTGAGATCGGGTTTCACTGAGCTGCCCAGCCTGGACTTGCAGCCATCCTGCCTCCACCTCTCCAGGCTCTGGATGACGGTGTGCACCACCTCGGCTGGAGCCCCAGGTCTGTTCCGCCCCACCGCCTCCCCAGCGAGACAGCTTCTACACACCCGCCCGGGCGCCTTAAACCGCAGCAATAGGCCGGCAGGGGAGCGTGGATGCCAGGCGAGGAAAAACTCCAAGCACCTTAACAAATCTTCTCTATTAAACCCTTTCTCTATTCATCAAAGTTACTCCCTTAAAATCCCATATTTATAATTCTGTTTGGCCGATTGGAGTCCCTTTGTAGTGTTACAAGAAAAGTAAATAAATAATTCATACAGTCTCTCTAATTCAGATCTTTCCCTATCCAGAACTGCCTTAACCAGAGACGGTAAATTCTGGAAAGGAACAATGACTAGAGTCATTGCCAAGTGGTTTTTTTTTTTTTTTTTTTTGGTACTGGGGATTGAACCTAGGGGCATTCTACCTCTGAACCATGCCCCTAGTCCTATTTTTAATTTTTTTTTATTTTTAAATTTTTATTTGTGTGTGTGTGTGTGTGTGTGTGTGTGTGTGTGTGTGTGTGTGTTACTGGGGGTAGAACCCAGGGGCTTTTCTACTTCTGGGCTATACTCCCAGGCTTATTTTATACTTTATTTGGAAACAGGGTCTCACTAAGTTGCTGAGAGCTGAGAGCCTAAGTAGCTGCGGCTGGCTTCGAACCTGTGCGATCCTCCTGTCTCAGCCTCCCACACACTTGGATTACAAGCGCGCGCCACCACGCCCGGCTTTTATTTTTTATTTTAAAACAGGGTCTCGCCAACTTGCTAAGGGTCTTGCAAAGTTGCTGAGGCTGCTCTCAAACCTGCCGTCCTCCTGTCTCAGCCTCCCAAGTACTGGAATTACGGGTGTGCACTCCCACGCCTGGTCCAAGCCCCAGGTATTAACAATGCAAACAATAAGCAATAACAAAAACACATCTATTCCACATCTGCAATATGTTCTCTCCTTGTTGTGTCCATTTTCACCTAACACCTTAAGAAATGGGTATTATTGTCTCCAGTCTGAAGATAAGAACACTGAGGGTTAGAGAAAGGAGGTAACTCTTGTCTGAGGTGAAAGGGTTAGGAGCTGCAGCCGCCAGGACTCAAATAAAGTCCTGTTTGAAGAGCCTCAGGCCACACACCTGCTCGGCCCCTCTGCTTGGCCAAGCTCCTCTGCAATGGAAACCAGCTTCTCCGTTCACCTCTTAGCGAAGCCCAGGATTTGGTGGCCATCCACAGACCCTTGTTCCGAAATGAATCAACACCTTTCCCTGAAGGGGGAGTGTGGGAATGGAATTAGCATCAACACCAAGATGCCAACAAGCTGCAGGGGACGGAAGGAGCCAGCTTCAGGGCCACTCATGAAAGCCTGTCTTCGCGCATGCTCATCCCTTCGTGGGGCCTGGATGTAGCCCTACCTGCTCCCCTCTGGCTGCTCGGGGTCAGCGTTGCAGTGGGGAGCTGGAGACATTGACCCACTTACTACCGACCTCCAGATCATGCCTTCCCTACCCTTCCCTGCCCAGTTGCACCTGGTCTCTGTGTTTATACTTTTCCTAATGGCTCCAGAGGCAGCCAAGCAGCTGGAGGGCAGAGCCGCGAATGCCTGCTAAGGGTAGCTGTGCAGCCCGGAGGCCCTGCACTCAGACCTGGCTCTGTCTGGGTGACCTGAGGCAAGTCAGTCGTCTTCTGTGGACCTCAGTGTCCTGCTCTGCCACATGGAGACAATACTGGGACCTCATATTCTGATGTGAGAATGAAATGTGCTAAAGCTTGGAATTAAATACTCATGCTTATACCTGATGCATGAGCCGCTACGTATTTTTATTAGAGCCCAGAGAAGTCAAGCGCCTTGCTCAGGCTCACACAGCCAGCGGATGGCAGGGGGGTGCTGACATCAGTCCGGCTCCTGCCGAGGTCTTCCTCAACACAGAGCACAGTCCTGGGGAGCTTCAAAGTGACACAGCCCAAGCACCTACCATGCGCCAGGGGCTTCCCTAGGCCTGCAGTTCACAACAGAACCAAGTACAAAGTCCCAACCAACAGTCTGTTTTTCTTACATACACACAAGTCAACAAGTGGCTCAGAGTGAAAGTTCCCAAACCCTGGCATCCTCCCCCATGCAGAGGTGAATGGTGATCTCATCCGTGTGACTAAGCCGCCGCCGATGCCAGGAGCACTCTCTGGGAACCCAAGGCTTGGCGGTGCTGGCTCCCGGCCCCACAGAGCCAAGGCCGTGGCACAGTTGGGCTTCTCACTGAGCGCTGAGCGGGATCCCAGGCTCCTGGATCTGAAGCAGAGGATCGGAACAGGTGTGGAGAGCCTGCTCGGCCGTGAACCTGCCGTGAAGCTCCAGTAAACCCTGGCTTCTGACTGCCAGGTTCTAAGTGGATGGGCCACACCAAAGGATTTCTAGTGGTCTGTCCAGCTCAGGTCTGTTTCAGCTCCCTCCCGCCCATCGGGGTCTGGGCCTAGCTAAGAGGGAGCAGAGTTCTTGAGAGGCCAGGGTTAGAGGACAAGGGGCATTCAGATGAGCAGAGGACAGGCTGGTGCCGCTGGAGAGACTATTGCAGGCTACCTAGAAGAGCCGGCTTGAACGGGGGCCCCACAGATGGGGGAAGAAGTAAAACCCGGCCCTAGCGGTCTAGGAGCGTGGAGGGCGGCGAGCACTGTGTTAAAGGTGCTAAAGTGTCCCAAAAAGGTCCAACAGGGCAAGCCAGGACAGAGGAGCCCTTCCCCCGAACTTCAGCCACCAAGAAGACAGACAGACAAACAGACCTAGCTTTAAAACTTGGAAAAACTAAGCCGGGTGTGGTGGCGCACGCTTGTAATCCCAGCATTTGGGAGGCTGAGACTGGAGGATTGCGGTTCGCGGACAGCCTCAGCTACTTAGTGAGGCCCTCTGCAACTCAGTGAGACCTTGTCTCAAAATAGGGCTGGGGGTGTAGTTCAGAGGTAGAATGCCCCTGGGTTCCATCCTCAGTACTGCAAAAAACAAACAAACAAACAAAACTATAAGCCAAGTAATCCAGATAAACACTTTGCCCCAGAGCTGGATCCTCCCAGAAGAAACAAGAGAAAATGGGGTCCTTCTCCTACTGGGGTGCAAAGTCCTGAAAGGAGAGGTAGGGATGTCCAGATGTCTTCTCAAATTTAAATATTTTTTTCTACTAAATACTATGAAGTATCACCTATAGAAAAGCCAGGGAGTATGCCCTGCACTGCACTCTTGATTAAGCAGTAATTAAACTCTACAATCTTCAATAGCTCCCCACTCCCTACAGCATCTTATCCACAAGTCTTCTTGTAGCACTTGAGGTCCTCAACCTGGAGCCCCAGCAGGCCTTTTCTGCCCTGCTCCATCACAACCTCACCCCTGCCCTGTGCCACTGCTCCCTGCTCCCTGCTGCTCCTCAGTCCCAGCAGGAGATCTGCTCTTGGCCTTCTTGCTATCCTGTGGCTTTGCTTAAAACTCTACCCCTATCGAGGCAGGTACAGTGGTGCACACCTATAATCCCAGTACTTGGGAGGCCGAGACAGGAGGATTGCAGGTTGGAGGGCAGCCTCAGCAACTTAGTGAGACCCTGTTTAAAAAAAAAAAAAATAGGACTGGAGTGGAGGGTGAATGCTGCTGGGTTCAATCCCCAGTACCATAGGCCGGTGCCAGAACCAGCAAGGCTGGGATCGGAGCCTGCCATGAGGCAAGGCTGGTGCTGGGGCCTCCAAGGCCAGGATCAGAGCCTGCCGAGGGGTGAGGCCAGTGCCAGGGCCAGTGAGGCCAGGATCAGAGCCTGCTGTGAGGCAAGGCCGGTGCTGGGGCCTCCAAGGCCAGGATTGGAGCCTGCCGAGGGGTGAGGCCAGTGCCAGGGCCTCCAAGGCCGGGATCGAAGCCCGCTGTGAGGCAGGGCCAGTGCTGGGGCTTCCGAGGCTGTGATCAAAGCCTGCCGAAGGGTTAGGCCAGTGCCAGGGCCAACAAGACCAGGATCGGAGCCTGCCGTGAGGCAAGGCCGATGCTGGGGCCTCTGAGGCTGGGATTAGAGCCTGCTGAGGGGTTAGGCCTGTGCCAGGACTAGCGAGGCCAGGATCAGAGCCTGCCGTGAGGCAAGGCTAGTGCTGAGGCCTCTGAGGCCGGGATCGGAGCCTGCCAAGGGGTGAGGCTGGTGCCGGGGCCAGTGAGGCCGGCATCGGGGCCTGCCATGAGGCAAGGCCAGTGCTAGAGCCAGCGAAGCCGGCATCAGAGCCTGCCAGGTGGCCAGGCCAGTGCAGGGGCCGTCAAGAGTGGGATCAGAACTTGCAATGTCGCATACACAGAGAAATATCACAGAAAATAAAAAAACCAGATGCTTTCCCTAATATGCAAAAACTAGGAAGAAATGGGTATTAGGAGATCTAGTTGAAGAAAGGGCCCTATAGAGGAGCAATTAAGGTGACCAATCAGAGGGGATGGGATGGGGGAGGATGGAATCTCTTTAAAACTCATGATGTATGTAAACAAATGTATCAAAGTTAATCACCAATCAACCATGGGATCAAGGGAGGGGGAGGGAATGGGACAGGGATTGTATAAAGGCTAATTGGATGATGTGTGCTTGTATATCTTCACAAGTCTTGTATTCCAATGTGATGTATAACTACAATGCACCAATTAAAATATATATACTCTTAAAAAAATCAATCCCCAGTACCAAAAAAAAAATAAAGAAAGAAAGAAAGAAAGAAAGAAAGAAAGAAAGAAACTTCCCCTATTGGAGCTGGAGTATAGCTCAATGGTAGAGTGCATGCCTAGTATGCAGGAGGCCCTAGATTCCATCCCCATCATTGCAAAAAAAAAAAAAAGGAAAGGAAAAAAGAAAAATCACTATGTTTGGGTAGTGCTGGGGGTGAACCCAGGGGCATTCTACCTCCATGCTACATCCCCAGCCAGCCCTACTTTAATTTTTATTTGGAAACAGGGTCTTGATAGGTTGCTGAGAGTCTCACTAAGTTGCCAAGGCTGGCTTTGAACCTGCGATCCTCCTTTTTCAGCCTCCCGGGTACGGGGATTACCAGGATGCATCAACACACCTGGCTTACCTCTGCTGTTTCAACCAGCCCCTTTCCCTCCTGTCACCTTCTGGCTTGAACTGCGCTCCTCCTAAGAGGAAAAACTCGGGCGCGGGGCCTGGGGGTGGACCTAGGTGCTGCCACGGGATCTGGGGCGCGGCCTGGAGAAGTGGGCCCAGGCTCCAGGATCTGGGATCTGGGGCGCGGCCTGGAGCAGAAGTGGGCCCGGGCTCCGCGTGCTGACTTAGGAAGTGCGTCCCGGTGGCCAAGCCATTCAAGTGAGATAACAGCCAGAGGGCTCTGCACAGCGTCAAGTGCGACACGAACCCAAGGGATTACGAGGTCTATTTTTAACTCCCCACATCCTGGCCGAAAAAACAAATCCCTCACACACCCCACAGATTCCTATCGGGGGCTGACAGGGCCTTTTGGGAATTCTCTCCTCTCGGAAGCAGCGCCAGCTTTGATGGCCTCCCTCTGCCGGGAAGGCCTGCGGGCCCGGCTCTCGCCAGGCTGGCTTCCATTATGTCTGGCCAGGTCCTCTCTGTCCCCAGCAAACAGCCATTTCCTGGTGGCCTCAGTTGTCACATATTCTCCAGTTGGGACAGCCAGACGGGTCGCCAGATGCTGAGAAGGGCCACTCATTTCTCCCCCTTGTCATTTCCTCGCAGTCCCTCCCAGCCCTTCTCTGACAAGGCGTCCTGTGCTGGGTCACCTGCGCCAGGGTCTAGGCGGGGACAAGCGGGTGGACAGGCAGGCTGCTGAGGCGACAGGAGAAGGAACATTCAGTAACAAAGTAATGGGTCCCACCAGCCTCCATCAGCAAGGGACTGGGGACATCTGAGTCAGAGCCAGACAGCATCATCGCCTCGCTCCCAGCATCCCTCAAAGCTTACCCCAACAGGGTCTTTCACAGGCACCAGCCACCATGACCCACAAGGACTTGGGGGCCTCCCACATCAGGACAGCGGCCTCCCACCCA
Source organism: Muscardinus avellanarius (assembly GCF_963383645.1). Taxonomy (NCBI): domain Eukaryota; kingdom Metazoa; phylum Chordata; class Mammalia; order Rodentia; family Gliridae; genus Muscardinus; species Muscardinus avellanarius. The sequence goes on from NC_137799.1 coordinate 14,392,372, forward strand.
ATAGCTGAGTTCCCAGGGACACTGCCTATCGCCCCGGCCCCACTGTCCAAGTTCACCCACATCAAATGACACTGTGGTGACCCCAGCACAGAATCTCAAAGGAAAAAAATATCTCACTCTGACCAGGGAGCTGTCCACTCGGACAGCCTCCTCCTGGCTCACCTTGGCCTCCCGGGGGTACTGGACCCAGGGACAGAGGAGCTGTCTCATTTTGGCCCTGTGAGATCTGCCAAGGGTGCCCTCCCCAGAGACTAGGTTTCCTCACTGAAAGTCACAGGAGATCAGACTAAAAGAACTTCTTTTTGTGTGTGTGTATGTGTGGTACTGGGGGTGGAACCCAGGGGCTTTCTACCTCCGGGCTGTACTTCCAGACCTACTTTATACTTTATTAGGAAACAGGGTCTCACTAAGTTGCTGAGAGCCTCACTAAGTAGCTGAGGCTGGCTTCGAGTCTGTGGGATCCTCCTGTCTCAGCTCCCAAGCACGGGGATTACAAGTGTGCGCCACCACGCCTGGTTTAAAAGACCTTCTTTATGAAAGCACTTTACATCCCAGGGCAATTTCAACAAATGGTTTGTTTTCCCATAAATCTTAGTCTTCTTTAGCCGGGCATGGTGGCACATACCTGTAATCCCAAGTTCGAGGTCAGCCTCAGTTATTGAGTGAGGCCTTCTGTAACTTAGTAAGACCCTGTTTCAAAAAATAAAAAGAAATAGGGCTGGGGGCTATAGTTTGGAGGTAAAATGCCCCTGGGTTCAATCCCCAGGACTTAAAAAATAATAATAATCTGTCTTCCATCGACTCTTTCTCCTTTGGCTCTGGGGCTCATGATCCTCTCCCAACTCAAGGACAGACCCTTTCCAAGGAGGTTTTGAACATCAATAACTGCAACTATAGAAAACTCACACCTGGAGCCACATGTGTGAGTCCCTGGCACAATCACCAAGACACCTCAGCTAAGCTCTATTCTCACTCACAAGCTGAAGTTCAGCCTGCAGGACTGACAGGTGGCTTCCCACCCTGCCTGTGGGCCTGCCCATCTTTGATGATACAAGTCCCCAGAAGAGACTTTTTTTTTTAAACTGGAGATTGAACCAGGGACATTGTAGCTCTGAGCTACACCCCAGCCCTTATTCTGTTGTTGTTGTTGTTGTTGTTGTTTTTTAAACAGAGTCTCACTAAGGTACTGAGGCTAGTCTCGAACTTGCAATCCTCCTAGCCTCAGCCTCCCAAGTACTGGGATTACAGGAGTGCACCAACATGCCTGTCTCGGGATAGACTTTTTTTTTGTTGTTGTGTGGTACTGGGAATGGAATCCAGGGGCATTCTACCTCTGAGCAATACCTCCAGACCTATTTTTCTTTATTTTGAAACAAGGTCTCGTTGAATTGCAAAGGGCCTCACTAAGTGGCTGAGGCTGGCTTTTAACTTGCACAATTCTCCTGTCTCGGTGGGATTACAAGCATGCACCACCACGCCCTGGCAGGATAGACTTTTTAAAATGCAGATTGGGAAAGGGGCGAAGCTCAGTGGTAAAGCACTTGCCAAGCACAGGTTATAAGACCCTGGGTCCAACCTATAGTATGCAAAGATGGGGGATGAGGGAAGGGGAGACAGAGGGGGAAAGCAAAAAACAGAAACAGAAGTAGAAAGAGAGAGGAAGAAAGAAAGGAAGAAAGGGAGAAGACAGATTAAGAATGATCCCAAAGCAGGCAAGATGCCTCTTCACAAACCCAAGACAACCCTGCCTGTCCCTCCCTGCTGGAGCCAGCCCAGCCCGCAGCAGGGACTGAAAGGCTCCCCCTTTGACTGTATTGAGGACTGGGGTCTGGTGACAATGCTCTAAGGCAGAAGCATTAACGCCAATACAATTCAAAGCCATTCCAACACTACAAAGCCCAAGAGCATTTACTAGACCAATGGCAGCCTTGCGGGCCCCACCCATGATGTGGGCACCGAGAAGAGGCACAGGGCCAGGTCTGTGACCTCAAGAAGTTCAGAGCCCATCGTGGGAGGCAGACGCACCCACGCAGAGCAGAAAGCAGGTCTGGTGACAAGAGCTGTGAGCCAGGCTGCGCAGGGGGACGGCGCACCTTCAGCAGGGTGATGGGACCAAGCCCAGGTGACATTTGTGCTAGACCCAGAGGTAAGGAAGAATGTGTGCAGTGGAGCAGTGACATGGAGAGCCGGCCTCTGGGAGTCGCAGGCAGAGGCATCCCGGGGCAGAAGGAGAGTTGGGCCTTGCTGCTCCAGGCCAGGGGCGCTGGTGACGCCGTGATTGGCAGGGAGCCACCTTCAGAGAGAAGATGCATGCTGGCGCCGGGAAGCTACCTGTGACGGCCAGGGGCTAACGAGGCCTGCTTCAGGAAGCCAGGCTGCGGGTAGCCACCCGGCCACGGGGATTGGGCCAGGCTGGGGAAGCTTGCGAGGGAGAGCAGAGGCCCCCACAAGCCCCTGATCTCGTGGCCCTGGCTCGTGGCCTGGGAGGGAACTCCAGCTGTTCATTCCCAGAGCCCCAAGATGCCCTCGGCTTCTGTTCAGGACCCCGATCCTGCCCACCAGCACCCTCTGGCAGTGTTCAGAGTGTGTAAGACTTTCATCCTGAGCTAAGCCACCCTACCACAGCACCCTAGGCCTCCCCTGAAACCTCCCACTCTGCCCAGTTTTCTCGGCCCACAGGCTCACCACGCCCATTTCTAGCATAACTCTCGGCACCATACCTTGCCCTCCAGCCCAGCCCTTGCCCATGTCCTGAGGCCCTGGGGCCTCTCTCTCCCCAGAAATGCAGACATTAAGTATGATCCGTGAAGGACAAGGTTGGAAAGCACTCAGCAGGTCTAGCTGAGCCGCCTCACCCCTCCCCTTCAGAGCTCAGGACACTAGAGCCTCAAGCGATGGCCGGCCCTGCCCGCGATCCCACCGCCCCATCATGGCCCAGGTCTCCCAGAGCCCAGGCAAGGGCTCTGGCACCAACACCATGAGCAGTGAAGCCGAAAAACAGCAAGATAGCACCAAACAGGCCTGTGGCTACCGTCAGGGGACCTGGGTTCAAGTCCCCACCCCGCACCTCCCCCTCCCCTCCCACACATACGAGCACTGTGGACATGTCACTGCAGCTTCCTGGACTCCAGTGACCTCATCCATGAAATGGGTGTTTAATAATTCTGTGCCTTTAGCAGGATCAAAGAGGATACAGGCAGAACAAGCACACTGCAGCACGCTGGGAAAGGAATACTGCTGAGATCTAGGCTCTAGGCAGGGCGCCCTTTGCCCCAGCCCCCAGCCCAGCCCAGTGGGCTCAGGTGAGACATTTCCCTAGGGCGGCTATGGCCAGCACAGCAGTCCTCCAGAGGGGTGAATGGATTTTCACCAGATTTACAAAGCAGATGTGCCCACCCCACTCCCCTCTGCCAGAGATTCAGGCTCCACACCCCCAGCTAGGAAGGTCAGAGGGCACCATGGGAGGATGGAAGAAGACATATCTAGGGGGGGTCCTCCCTGCTCTCCAGGGTCCCCACCACTCTGACTGAGAAACCTGGTCACACGGGCCTCATGCGGTGTACTGCCATCCTTCTAGAATGCAGAGGCCAGAGGTCTTTGGGGCCACAGGCCTGCCCCCTGCACACCCACCAGCTTCACCCTGTCCCCTTGACTTGTCCCATAACCCCTGACATCCACCCAGGGGGCTCCCCCAGGTCACGATCGCCTCAGCGCCAGTGTGTGTGGCAGCCTGACACTTTACAGCTGGGAGAAGACGCAGAAAGAAAAGGCAACCGAATCCAGAGTGAAGCCAAGACGCGGATTCAGACCTCCTGGGGCTCATATCCCATACTCTCTGCCTAAAAGGGCCTCGGGGTGAAAGTTCTGAAATCGTGCCACACAGGAGGGTGGAGAGGGTTTTCAAGGGCAGATTTCCCAGATCTGGAGTACAGATGAGGAATCTGCATTTTAACTGGTGCCCCAGGTGCTTATGATAAAAGCATCCCAGCACAGACCACAGGCCCAGGCTCTGAGAGCGCTGGCATGTGTGCAAGCCCACACACACACACACACACACACACACACACACACACACACACTCCTACACAGCATGCATTCCAACAGGAGACAAAAAGTAACAATTAGAAAGACACATGGGCTCTACAGCCAGGGGCTGAGCTGGGGAAGCAAGCCAGCCCCTTATTGGCTATATGACCTTGGGTAAGTCCCTTGGTTCCTCTCAACCTGTTTCTTTATAGGCAACAGGAGGATAAGAAAATGGTCAACCCCATGAGGGTTAAAAATTCAAGAAAATATGCGTAAAGCCCCCAGCATGGGCCCGGCACATAATAAACAATAAATGGTGCGCTGGTTGCCAAACTCTGTTCCAGGGTGCTGGCTGCCCGAGGGGAGGAACATTATACCAGGCACTGGGGACCTCGGTGAAGCCAGTAAGAGATGCCCGAAGGGCTGTGCTGGAGCCAGCGGGTAGAAGTTAACAGGGACACAGATCTCTGCTTAAAACAGGATGAAATTTTTAACATATTGAGGATGCCCAATCATGAAACCAGCTGCCTGGTGGGCTCAGGATTATTGGAGGATCCGAGCAGAATAGCCTAGCCCTTGGCCAGGTGGGCACGCAGCAGCGCAGAAGGAAGAACGGGGAGGGGGTGGGTGGCCAGGATGGACTTGAAGGTGACTGTGGGCCGAGTGCTCCCCGGTCAGCCCCTGTCCACATCATGCTGGCTAACTGATTCCTTGTTCTTCCCTGATATTTACAATGGTCACCTCCAGGCATCCAGAGGAGGTGGAGAAAGGCCTACAAACCCCAGGAAGCCCTGCACCCCCCGGTGTGTGTGTGTGTGCACCTGTGCATTTTTCTCTAAGATTAAAAGGAGCTAGACTTTACCCGTTTTTAGGCCAGTGGAAACTGAGGAATGGGGGTGACCGGCTCCTCAGGCGGCAAGATGGCTCAAGGGCCTGGGTGCAAACTGTTCAAGGCCGCTGCTGTCCTATGAACCAAGTGCCTTACTTCACTACTTCGGGATTCTTGAGCTCAGAGGGGTGCAGAAACCTATCCAAGGACACAGAGGTAGTGAGCAGAGGAGTCTGAGGGTTGAACCCAGGTTCTCCGGGCCCCAGAGCTGGTTATTTGGTTTGGTTTTCAGCCCTCAAAAATGTATGGTCCTGGGTCAAGAAAACACTTTCTGGCGTCAAGAAAGGAGTTAACATTGCAGGTGAAATAATGTTAGAGAATGATCTTCATGGTGACGATCTACATACTTATCCACCCATAACTAAAATTAAGATAGAACACCTCCCCCCATAGCGGAGGGGGGAGCAGGGCGCATGTCAGAGAGTAGTAAAGTGTGTGCCATCCAGAAACCAGAACAGTCCACCTCTGGATTCCCCCGAGGGCTCCTGGGCTACAGGGCTTTGATCCCTGTTCCCATTCTGCGGAGGCTCCAGGTGTTTTCATGGTAGGTGGGGTGGGCCAGGAACCGGAAGAGACCTTACGTCAATCACCTTCAATCACCTGCCGCCGCTGGCACGAAGTCTGGTGCAGACTAAACCAAAAACCACCCCAAACCTGGTGCCCCGGGGGGCATGCCTGGCTCCGGGCAGGGAGGGTGGCTGGCTATCACCAGCCCCAGGTGAGGTAGAGGGTTTGAAGTTCGGGGACCTCGCTGGAAGCTTTGGGAATCGGTAGGCTGGAAAACGCCCCCGGGCCACCCCAACCCCTGCGGTCGGGAGGCCGGCTTCCTCGTGACACCCCGCTGTCCTCTCGCGGTCAAAGATGGGGGCAGACCGCACAGCAAAGTTTAAAGGGTCAACGCGAGGGACTGTCGGTGCAAGGCGTGTAAATAAAGCCCAGCCGCGGCCCACGGCGCACCCCTCGCAGAAGAGCCCCCAGATCCTCTCGAACCCCGGCCCCGGCTCGACTCGCCGCCAGCCGGCGCGGACCCCCGACCCGACCCAAGGCCGTGGCCAGCTTTTACCTCTACGCGCCGGCCTGGCCGCTGGGCGCTGCCATCCCAGAGGCGCCGGCGCCGGGGCGGCCCAGGGCCAGGCTCGGGAAGTGGCGGAGTCTCCGGGCCGCGGGGCCCCGGGGTCCCAGGGCGGCGGCAGCAAAGTTTCCGTGGCGCCAGCGGGGCCCGGCTCGGCGGCCCGGGCAGGAGCGCGCTCGGCCGGCTCCGCGCCTCCCCCGGCGCCGGGCTCCCGGCCACCGGCCGGCCAGCCCTGCCAATCGCAGGCCCGCAGCTCCGCCCGGCCGGCCGGGGCTGGGCGGGGGCGGGCCGGGGGCGGGGGCGCACCTGCTTGGTCAATCGCGGGGCAGGACCGGGCAGGGCGGACCCCTCGGCTGCGCACACGCCCCCGCCCCGCCCGGACGCACGCCCCCTCCGCCTCCCCCGGCCGGGCCAGCCCCAGAAGTCCCGGGAGAACGCCCTGGCTCTCGCCCTGCGGCTCTGGGGGGTACCGAGACTCGGTTTTCCTTCCCTGGGCCACCCCGCAGCTCCCCCTCCCGCCAGGAATCTCGTGTCCGCTGACCCCTTAAACTTTAGCGCGTCCAGCTCTGCTCTCCGACCTCCGGCGCCGCACTGATGGGGGGACCTGAGCTTCGGGGGAGCTCGGCGCGCAGGGAAGTCGCGGCAAGGCGCTCCGGTATCCCCACCCGCGTAAACTCCCGAGGACCCCCGCTGCTCCAGCCGATTTCGGGAGCACGCTCGCAATCCGCTGCAGCGGGGGCCCAGACTTCTCTTGGAGACACGGGGAATAGTCAAGTTGGTCGGTTTTATGGTCCCCTTTTCCAGATAGGAACACTGGAGGCCAGAAGGGGGCGAATGCCTTTCGGACCTGACGGCGAGACCTTCTCAAACTAGAGGTGAGCTGGTAGAGTTCTCCCCATCCCGGTGCTGCACGCCAGGGTTCGCCCCGCCTGGCCACCCTCCGCCGCCTCCCGGGGTCAGGGAAGAGGACCAGGCCCAGCAAGCCCTAGTGGAGCCAGCGCTTACCTGGGCTGCAGAGGCTGCCTTCGCAGAGCGCGCCGGCCGGAGGCCCCAGCAGGGGCAGGGAGGCCCAGGCCAGGGCGCGGGAGGCCGGGCCACCCGCTCCCATGCCCGCCTGCCCCGGCCGCGCCTCGGCCCGCCGGCCTTCCACCCTCTGCGGCACCTGTGGGGCCAGCGCGGTGCCCGCGGCCTCGGCCTCCGGGGTCGGTGCGCCGAGCTCCCCGGCTCCTCGGGCTGTGCCAGCCCTCGCTCCCTCTGCGGCGGCCGGGGCAGGGCGCTATTTTTAGCGAGAGCTGCTCTCCCAGTCAGACAGACAGAACCAGTTAACTCGGCCGCTCGGGAAGGGCCAGCACCCGGAGCTCCCCGGAAAGGCAGCCGCGGCTGGGCTGAAAGCTGATCCCTCGCATTCCTGCCGGGCGAGGCGGGAGGGCGGGCGGGAGGCCTTCAGAAGGACGCCGTGGGCCCCAGTGCTCGCCCACGATGGGCTCTTAAACTCCCTCTGAAACCTGGCTCGACTTCTGACGCTGACCTCAAGCCTCGGAGGATGTCCCATAACATCCCCACCTGCAGCCCCACCCTTTTTGCTGGTCTCCAACACTGAGAGTTGCCCCTCAAAAATGGGGGCTGGCCCTGGCATCCCGCAGATTCAGGCAGGCTCATCACTCAGAAGCCACTAGTGGAAGGAAGGAAGGAAGGAAGGAAGGAAGGAAGGAAGGAAGGAAGGAAGATACAGGGTCAGTAGACTCTGGGCAATATATAGAGAGGGACTAGGGGGGGGGCACTCTGAAATGGGACAGAACTCCAGATCCAACACTTGCCTGGCAGTGTGACCTTGGCAAGCCATCTCACCTCTGTGTTCTATTTCTTCTTCTGCAAAAGGGAGTTTTAGGACCCAGAGAAATGTGGGAGACCCTTTTGTAAGCAACCGGGTTCCACAAATGTTTGTGTATTTAGTGCAGATGCCTAGAAGACACGGATCTACTCCCTGGAGGCCACCGGCTCTTTGAAATCAAGGAGCCTTAAAAGGTACAAGAGGCTGGGCGAGGTGGTGCACGCTTGTAATCCCCGCACTTGGGAGGCGGAGACAGGAGGATCTCACAGGTTTGAAGCCAGCCGTGCTGGCATAAGAGACCCTGTTTCAAAAATATAAAATAGGTCTGGGAGTGTAGCCTGCAGGTAGAAGGGCTTCCAGGAACCCCAGTAGAACAAGAAAAAAAAAGGTACAAGACGATGGGATATTGCACTAAAGATGGATAAATAGAACAGTGGACTGGAACAGAGACTGCAATAATAGACCTGCACACGGAAGCTTAATATTGGGCAGAGGCGGCACAGCAGATCAGTAGATAAAGAGTGGACGGTTCTGCAAATGCTGGTGGCATGTGTGGGTGTCCATGTTAGGAAAAAATGAGGTGGAATCCCTATCTCACACCATATATAAAAGATGGATTCTGGGGAGTGGTGAGTTGGCCCGGGCCACCCTCCCCCCTCATGCCATTTTGGCATGGGGCTGTAACTTTTTTCTGTATTTCTATTTTCTGTATTTCTATCTTTTTAATAAACTTCTTTAAAAAAAAAAAGATGGATTCCAGGTGTACTGAAGGCATAAACACACACACATACACACACACACACACACACACACACACACACACACTCATACACTTATAAGAGGGAAGGATTTGTTGAAAAAGACCCCAAAAGCCCAGATCATAAGGAAAAAGATGGCTATACTTAATTAAAATATAAAACCCCAGTTTATCAAAAGAAGATATGTGTAATGCAATATCCAAAATATACACTGGCCTTCACAGATCAATTTTCAAAAGAAACAATAGAAAATTGGGCAAAATATTTGAATAGGCAGTTGGCAGAGAAGGCGTCGCTAATGGCCAATAAACATATGCAGAGGTAACCAGCCCGGCTAGGAATCAGGGAAATGCAAAATAAAATCCCAGTAAAGTGAGATTCACACCTGTCAAACTGGCACCCACACAGAAAGTGGCAAAGCAGGGATTTGGCGCTCGGAGACTCTCTAACCCAATGGCAGGAGGTAAAATGGGGTAGCCACTCTGGAAAACAATTGGTCAGGGATACTTAGAGATCCTCTTGCTCACTGCAGCAAGCAGTGTTTACACAAAAGAAGAACCTGAGCTGGCTTCGATGCCCATCAGCAGAAAAAATCATAAACATATTGTCTAGTGGTCAGAGACGTTCTGTACCATTGTGAAAATGAAGGACTAGAGGTTCCTTAGACACCTCCATGGAACGGAGGGGGGCAAGTTGCAGAAGACCAGACGGTGTGATATCACTCATATTGACGTTTTAAAGATGCAACACAAAACACCATCAATTACACAGATGTATTAAAAATATAAGCCAGGCACGGTGGCACACACTTGTAATCCCAGGACTTGGGAGGCTGAGACGAGATGATTACAGTTTTGAGGCTAGCCTTAGGAACTTAGTGAGGTCCTCCAACTTAGTGAGACCCTGTTTCAAAATAAAATAGGGATAGGGATGGGTGTAGCTCAGAGGTAGAATGCCCCTGGGTTCAATCCCCAATACCACAAAACAACAACAAAAAATGTGTGTGTGTGTGTGTGTGTGTGTGTGTGTGTGTGTGTGTGTGTGTTTCTGGGGATGGAATCCAGGGCCTTGTTCAATGCTAGGCAAGCACTCTACTACTGAATTACATCTTGATCCCCCAACTTTTTTCAGGTATGGAGCAAGCAAAATGGGAGTCCACGTAAAGTCCAATCTGGCTCTAAACTCCAGGGTCCTTGTCTTAATAATACAGTTATTGCATCTAAAGTAATCAACATAACGCCAAACAGGAATAGCTTCCTTCCCAGTCCCCACTGGAGTCCTCCACACCGGAGTCCCGGGCAGGTGGGACTGCTCTGTGCTAAGCACCACTGTGCCACCAGCCCCCCAGTTCCCAGGCTCTCTGATGCCGTCTATGCATTTGCCCAGGCGTTACTCTTCCTACAACGCAGGCCCTTCAATCTCTCCCCAGCCAGTGCCTATTTCTCTATTACAATCCAGCTCAGGCCTCTAGCCCATGGAAACCCCTGGGAGGTCTTCATCAACGCCCCCAGAGAGCTTCCTCAGCACCCGCCCACCCCAGTGCCGTATTTACCTGTTGTGGGTGGTTGTACCTCATTATGAGTCTGTTTCCTGGAGCAGACTGTGAGCTCTTCCAGGTCTGAGCTGTCACTGTAGCCCATCATCTGCACGGGCCTGACCTTAGAAAGTTTTGTTGAATGAATGAAAGAGCCGAGTGGACCCAAATGGTCAGAAACAAAAGGGGGTCATGCCAGACTCTAAAAGAAAATCAGTCCCACCACCTACTGGATCCACGACTTGGTCTTCACTGAATGCTCCGGATGGCAACGTGAACTTTGGGGTCAGAGCGCGCTGTGTTCCCCTCTAGGCTGGGCCACTTGCTAGGACACGGGCTGCTACTCCTCAGGGGCCTTGGTTTCAGGGTCTGCACAACCAGGATGTGACGGGGCTTATCAGCAGGCATTATCATGAGGATTCAGTGAGATCACAGAAGCAAGTGGCCCGTCCTTGGGTCGGTTAGCAACGATGTGAATATTGGCCAAGAGGATGTCTGCGGGGGAAGGGGAAGGTTTCTATGAAAGTGGAGGGCCAGCCAGGCGTGGTGGCACATGCCTGTGGACTCGGCTACTCGAGAGCCAAGCCAGTAGGGTCACGGGAGCGCAGAAGTCCAAGACCAGCTGTGGCAAATAGAAAGACTCAGGAAAGGAGAGGAAAGGGAAAGAAAAAGAGACAGAGAGAGAGAGAGACAGAGACAGAGACAGAGAGAGAGAGAGAGAGAGAGAGAGAGAGAGAGAGGGAGGGAGGGAGGGAGGGAGGGAGGGAGGGAGGGAGGAGAGAAGAGAAGAGAAGAGAAGAGAAGGGAAGGAGGCAGGGAGGGGAGAGAGGGAAGGAAAAGTAAAAAAGAAAAGAAAAAAGAAAGAAAGATGAAGGAGAAGAGAAAACAAGAAAGGAGAAAGGAAAAAAGGAAGGAAAGAGAAAGAGAAGGAAAGAAAAAGGCTAATTAAGAAAAACTTCAAGGCTGCTCACGCCCCTAGTGCTCCTTTTTGGTGTCTTCTGTCCCTGGCCACCACCACTCCCCATGGCCGGGGAGTCGCAGACCCTCCTCTCTGCCTCCATAGCCACTTGGCCCCTCCAGTCGCTCGCACGCAGCCCAGGGATCCCCATCTGGGCCGCTCCTTCCCTTGCCAGCTCCCATCTGCAGGGCCCACAGCGCCTGCGGCACCTTCCCCAGGGACGCGTCTCAAGCTATCTGCCAAATGCGTCCTCTGCGCTCTATATGCAAAACCTACATATGTCTACTTGTCGGGAGCTTCCATCAAGGCGACACACAGAATGGCAAACTGCTGATGGCCCAGACTCCGGGAGATGGCTCTGCCGGTGTTACACGCGGCACACGCAGAGCAAACACGTAAAATTGACAAGGCTGGGTGGTCACTGGAAAAGGACGGCAGTAAGCGCTTCAAGGGCTCTGATGAGAGACTCTCTGAGTTAATGAGCCAATTCTCTTTGATCCAGGTCTCACTGAACAAGGCTATCCCAGTGACATGGACATTAGACACCGTAACACTTTGTCCCATGCAAACGGCCATGCCAGACGGGAAGCCCGACCAGCTTAAGATCTGCCATTATTATTATTATTATTATTATTATTATTATTATTATTTTCATTCTTGAGATTGAACTCAGGGTCATACTACCTCAGAGTTACACCCCCGCAGACCTTTATATATATATTTTTTTTTAGGTCTGGGGATGGAACCCAGGGGCATTCGACCTCCAAGCTACACCCCCTGCCCTATTTTTTATTCTTTATTTTGAAACCGGGTCTCACTGAGTTGCAGAGGGCCTCACTAAGTAGCTGAGGCTGTCCGCGAACCGCAATCCTCCAGGTCTCAGCCTCCCAAATGCTGGGATTACAAGCGTGCGCCACCACGCCCGGCTTTTTATTTTTATATTTTGAAGTAGGGCCTCACTAAGTTGCTGAGGGTCTCAGCTAAGGGCCCAAAGCTGACCTCAAACCTGCGATCATCCTGTCTCGGCCTCCCAAGTACTGGTATTACGGGTGAGAACCACACGCCCAGATCTGCCGTCTTTCCTAAAGGCTCTGAGGAAGGCTACCTAAGGCATCCTCGGTGGGGACACCAAAGGATCCCGTTCCGTCTTCCTCCCGCCTGCCGCCCAGGCGATACTTCCACGTGGAAGCTCCTGATCCCTTCCGTCTTGCTATGTACCCCAGTTTTCCTGCCCCTTGGCGAGGTCATCTTACACCACTGGCTGGGAAAGCTGGGGTGAGGGCTGTCAGGGCCTGCTCCTCCACTCTCCCCACCGCAGCCTCCGCCTCCTGGAGCCCTTGGCTGCCGCCGCCGCCCCAAGGATGCTCACGTGTGCGTTTCCTGTCCAGCGCCAGCATGGGGTCTCTGGCTGGGATCTCCCCGGCTCTGAGCTGATTCCTGCATCCGCCTCGTCTCTCCCCGTGGTCCCCATACTTGGTTCTCCTCAGGAGGTTTTCAATGACATTGCTCCTACCCCAGTTTCAGAATTTTATTTTATTTATTGTGTGTGTGGGGGGGGGGGGTACTGGGGATGGAACCCAGAGGCATTCTATCTCTGAGATCCACCCCCAACCCTATTTTATTCTTTATTTTAAAACAGGGTCTCACTAAGTTGTGGAGGGCCTCACACGTTGCTGAGGCTGGCTGAGAACCAGCGATCCTCCTGACTCAGCCTCCCAAGTCCTAGGATTTCAAGTGTGCGCTGCCAGGCACGGCAGTTTCAAAATTTCCAAGGGCTTCTTTCGCCTTCATGTGGCCCTACCAGGCCCTGCGCCTGCCCCCTGTCCCCTCTAGCCTCATTTCATCCTCTCCCTCAATGGTGGCCACTCCGCCAACTTCCAGGTCTTCAAATAAGCCACACTCCTTCCCACGTCACACCGGGCCCTTGTGCGCCAGCTTCCCCTCCCGGGACGCCGTCCTCTGTCCATGGCCCTCTCGCTCTCCCCCACCTTGCTAATCCGTTGATTGCTTATCATGCCTGTGTAGTCACTAGATGAATGTGTCTCGTCCTGCCTGGAGTGCGAGGGTCACGCCTGGCTTTGCTCACGGTTGCCTAGGGTCCCGCCCCTAGTGAGGGGCCCCAACACAAACTCGGTGCTCAGTGGATGTTTGTTGAATGAGTGAGCGAATCCACACCTGCTTGCACACCTCCATTGATGACCTCTGCTTACCACTGGTAGATGCTGCTGGTTGCCAGAAACTTCTACAGACACATCCATCCATACGAACACGCGTGGGAATGCTTTACCAAGTGTTGTGTATGTTCTATCACTTAACTCTCACAACCACCTCTGAGAAGTTTCTAGATAATTCTGATGGGTTCTAGATAGTTCTAGATAATTCTAAGGTTCTATTAGAATTCTCTAATTCCTCTTGACCTATGAGGAAACAGGCTCAGAGAGTGTAACCAACTTGAACAAGATTACACAGTCTTTAAAGGCATAGACATACACTCAAACCCGTGTGTGTCTGTTGCATTCTAAACCCTGGGCGTTAGCCAGGCGTGATGGCTCACGCTTGTAATCCTAGCATTCGGGAGGCCGAGACCAGAGGATCGCAGTTCACACACAGCCTCAGCTATTTTGTGAGGCCCTCTGCAACTAAGTGAGGCCCGGTTACAAAATAAAGAATAAAAAATAGGGTTAGGGGGTGTAGCTCAGAGGTAGAATATCTCTTGGTTCCATCCCCAGTAGAGAAAAATAAATAAAGAAATAAAACCCTGGGCTTTGTAACCATGGTACCACACCATCCCATCATGTACACTGTGTTTTATGGTGGTGTAAACTAACCCATAACGCAATCTTTTATGGGGGTGGCAGGCCCTTCCTGGACGACAGAAGTGAAATTCAAAAGCTCATCCACCACCTGGGCCTGGTGGTGGACACCTGTGATCCCAGCACTTGGGAGGGGGAGACTAGAGGATCACAGCCTCAGCAAGTTAGCATACCTCCATTGATGGCCCTCAGCAACCTGGCAAGACCCTGCTTCAAAATTTAAAAATAATAATTATAATAAAAAATTTAAAAAAATTTACAGAGGGCTGAGGGTTAAGCTTGTGGGTTCAATCCACATATCAAAGAAACAAGCAAACAAACCCACATCAATGGAGGAAGTATGGTCCAGGGAGACCCAGGCCCACAGGGATCCCCAAGCTGGACGACTTGAATGGAGGAGAGGGAGTAGGCACCAGAGGACAGGGACGCTCTCTCCCAGCTCTCACGCAGGGCAAGATGGTCAGAGGGAGAATTAGTAGAAAGAGACAAACTTTTTTTCGGGCTCGGAGGAGTTTGAGAATTGAAGGGCAGATGGGCCGGACTGTATCTGGGTCAGATACTTGGCAGGGAGGGGCCCTGGCCAGGAGAGGGGCCCTTCCCTGGGGGGCCTAGGTGAAGGAGGTGTGCCCTGTCCCCATGCTATGACTCCTCCCTGCGTTCCTCACACCCACCCTGCTGTCTGTGGATTCTCTAGGTGCCTGAGTCAGTGTGGGGCTCAGGGCTGGGGGCTGGGGACACAGGTAAATAGAACAGTGAGTGGCTCCCAGGTGCAGGGGAAGAGACAGGCCTGTGGGGCACCCCTGGGTGCCTGCCCTGTGGCCCACTTGGGGGATATTCCCAGGTGCTGCTGGATGTAGCTGGTAATGGCCAGGACATAGGTGGTGGCTTGGGACCCCAATGCCAGCCAGTCTGGGAGGGGTGGCTTCTGGAAAGGCTTCTGAGGACATGACCTTGGGGGATGTCCTTCAGGAGGGGAGAGAAGACAGCCAGGCAGAGAAGGAAGACAGGCATGGGCCAGAAAGGCAGGGTGTGCTTGGGATTAGTCAGGCATCATTCACAGGGCTCCATGTGAGTGTGTGTACGTGTGTGTGTTGTGGGGGTGTGTGTGTGGGTGTTACTACAAATTTAATCTAGGGTGTCCTATCTCCGAGCTACACTCCCAGCCTTTTTTATTTTGAAACAAGGCCTCACGAAATTGGCCTCAAACCTGCAATCATCCAGGCTCAGCCTCCCAAGTTACAGGGATTACAGGGGTACACCATAGCACCAGCCTCAGTCTCCCTTCTAGCAAGAAGATCCCACCCTTGCAGGCGTGAGGAGGCTGCTGTCAGCTCTTTGGGGTTACCTCTGGTGAAGAGGGCCTTCTCACAAGAGGCAACACCCACTTCCGGGGGCGTCCACCATCCAGTGGCCGACCAGCCTGTAAACAGAAAGATCTGGTCCCTTCGTGCTACCCAGGAAAACTCTGCAGGGACATCCCAGCTCCGGACACCCTCCTCCATGGTCCCCGCACTGCTCAGGGAGGCCGAGACCTCCACCTCCGCTAACACTGCCGTCCCTACTCCACCCCTCCCTCACGGGAGCAGAGCCCAGAGCAGACCCCAGTGAGCCTCCTGCTCCCCGCACGTCTCAGAGGCTGCTTCCCCCGGCCCACCTGGTGACAGGGAGGAGGGCACCACCTGGCCAGGGCATGGTGGGAGAGATGACCTAGCAGGAAATGGAACTTGGAAATGCTAGTGAGAGAGGTGAGTGGCACCCAGGGGGGCAGAGAAGGTCCCAAAGAGGTACAGAGGCCTCATCCCGAGAGCAGAAATCGGAGAAATTTTAGGGTAGAGATGGGGCTGGAAAGTAAAGGGAATTTTGGTCCTAACTTTTTTTTTTTTTCCTTTGCAGGTAGAACGAAGCAAGGTTGGCTGCTCAGAGGAAGGATAGATAATAAAGCAGTTGCATAAGAATGTACCAAGCCGGGCGTGGTGGCGCACGTTTGTAATCCCAGCATTTGGGAGGCTGAGACTGGAGGATCGCGGTTCGCGGACAGCCTCAGCTACTTACTGAGGCCCTCTGCAACTCAGTGAGACCCAGTTTCAAAATAAAGAATAAAAAATAGGGCAGGGGGTGTAGCTCAGAGGTCAAATGCCCCTGGGTTCTATCCCCAGACCCGCAACAAACGAAAGAAAGAAAGAAAGAAAGAAAGACAAAAAATCACTATCCCGGTAGCTGGGCACAATGGTGCATGCTTCTCTTCCTCTGGGCTATACTCCAAGACTTTTCTTTTTTATACTTTATTTGGAAACAGGGTCTCACTAAGTTGCTAAGAGCCTCACTAAGTAGCTGAGGCTGGCTTCGAACCTGCGCAATCCTCCTGTCTCTGTCTCCCAAGCGCGGGGATTACAAGTGTGCGCCACCACGCCCGGCCTCGACACACTCTTAAATGTGGGCGCTCCTCCGCCTGTGTCCACCCACACCCCGGCTGGCACCCAGAGACACAGATGCACATTTGTAGGCTTGAGCTGGCTCCGGGGTCTTGTGTTCTTCCAGTTCACCTTGCTTCTGAGAATTACCAGGCCCAACAGTGGAACTTGGGGGAATCCAATGCCCTAAAAAAAGATGAAAAACGAAGCCTCTACCATTGCACCCGCCTAATGGGTCTCCCCGCAGTTAACAGCAGGCACAACTAGCTCCCCCAATAGGGCCCCTTTGGGAACCAAACACGGTGCAGTCTCTCTGGCTGGAAGCAGGCAGTGTCTGCCACACACACGTTTCTGTCTCAAGTCCCCCCACATCCCAGACCACAGAAGGCGATTTCTCAGAGCCATTAGCATAATTACCCGACTGCAAAGCTACAGAGAAGCGATTAGATGAGCCTGTGATTTTCACACAGTTACTTGTCTCCAGTAAGTCACCTGAAGCTCATCTGCCATGAGGATTCACGGCTGCATTCAGTAATCGGAGGGAATTATTTTGCTAATAACAGAGGTAGCTTGATCTAATTTAGTTTTCATGCCAGGAGGCGCCCTCCCCAGAATAATCAGCTTCGGGGCAATTCCAATTTCCAGGTTTGTTACGCGTTCTGGAGAGAAGGATCAATTCAAGGAGGCTGAAGTTACTTCTCTATCACCCAGAGCCATCTCGGGGCGAAATGGATCCTGCCTCCCTCTGCATTTGCAGAAAAATGCAGCAGAGGCCCAGGCGCCGAGCCAGGGTGCGCTCCTGGCCAACAGGAACCTCTGGGCCAAGTTCGATCCATCAGGCCTTCCCTAAAGAACGCTGATTCTTTTTTTTTCTTTTTTCTTTTTCTTTTTTTTCTTTTGCATCCATTCATTATCTCGTTCTTTTATGTTAGGAACCCAGGGACATTCTGCCCTGAGCTATCCTCCCACCACTAGCCTTTTTTATTTTTTATTTTGAAGCAGGGTCTCACAAAGTTGCCGAAGCTGACCTCAAACCTTCCTTCAATCCTCCTGTCTCGACCTCCCA
This sequence comes from Muscardinus avellanarius, assembly GCF_963383645.1. Taxonomy (NCBI): domain Eukaryota; kingdom Metazoa; phylum Chordata; class Mammalia; order Rodentia; family Gliridae; genus Muscardinus; species Muscardinus avellanarius. Next base: position 14,409,730 of record NC_137799.1, read on the forward strand.
AGTATTAAGATTACAGGCATGTGCCATCACACCAGGCTTTATGCATTCTTTAATCCCATTTCTGGGGTCTCTCCCTGGCGAGGAAACTGAGGCAGAGAAGCTAAAAAACTTGCCTCAGGTCACTCCGCTCGTAAGGGGTGTAGCTGCGATTTGAACCTTTCCCAAAGCCACGGGCAAGGAAAACTCCTGAGCCCACAGGGAATTGCCGGGCCCTCGGCACTCTCCTTTACCCCGTGCAATGACTCTGGGCTGGGAGCATCATTAGTTTCATTTAATTAAGGAAGAAACTGCATCTTAAGAGGGCTGGATTTGCCGAGGGCATCTCAGCGGGGAAGGTGAGGCACTGGGACTCTGCAGTTCCGATTCTAAACCAAAAAGCTGAGAAATCCTCCAAGTATCTCTTGACCTGTTTGGCAAAGGCCGGGGATGAGGTGATTAACCCAGAAGCATGTGACCAGCGGCCCCAATCTGTTCCCGCTTTTGCTGGAGCTTTGGGGCAGTTCCTCCTCCCCGCCCCCGCCCCTGCCCCAGAAACCAAGCGTCCCTTGTCATCCCACAGTCGCCAAACAAAACCTACTTTCAGATTCCTATCCATTCACTCATTTGTTTATGCTTTCAGCAGAGGGCTGCCTGGTTCCGCAGGAAGGGCCAGGGAGAAGGTGTGCCTGGCACTCTGTCCTCCTTGGGCCCTAGGGACAGGGGGCCACACCTGCACCTCCCTAGGACTCTGCTCAGCTTTTAAGAGAGGGCAGTGAGAAAAACCAGTACTCTTTTTCTTTTATTTTATTTTTGGTGGTAGTACTAGGGATTGTACATTCTACCTCCAAGCTCCAGCCCCAGCCCTATTTTATTTGGAAACAGGGTCTCACTAGGTTGCTGAGAGTCTGGATAAGTTGCTGAGGCTGGCTTTGAACCTGCCATCCTCCTGTCCTTGCCTCCCAAGCACTGGGATCACAGGCGTGTGTCACCACATCCAACGAAGACCAGTGCTTTTTTTTTTTTTTTTCTTTTGGTCCTGGGGGTGGAACCCAGGGGCTGTTCTAACTCCCAGACCAATTTTTTTTTATATACTTTATTTGGAAACAGGGTCTCACTGCGTTGCTGAGAGCCTCACTAAGTACCTGACGCTGGCTTTGAACCTGTGCGATCCTCAGACTCCCAAGTGCTGGGATTGCAGGCATGCGCCACCACGCCCGGCTGACCAGTGCTCTTCAAAGCAATCGAACCACAGAACCCTTGTCTGTTATGAAAAAACTTCAGACAGGCCGTGCGTGGTGGCGCACGCTTGTAATCCCGGCATTCGGGAAGCTGAGACCGGAGGATCAGAGTTCATGGACAGCCTCAGCTACTTAGTAACCTGCGCAACTCAGTGAGACCCTGTTTCAAAAACTAAAAAAGAAAGCCGGGCGAGGTGGCTCATGCTTGTAATCCACGCGCTTGGGAGGCGGAGACAGGAGGATCGCGCAGGTTTGAAGCCAGCCACTCTGGCTTAAGAGACCCTGTTCCAAATAAAAAAATAATATAAAAATAGGTCTGGGAGTGTAGCCCTAAGTTAGAAGGGCTTCCAGGAACCCCAGAACCACAAAATAAATAAATAAATAAATTAATTAATTAATTATAAAATAGGTCTGAGAGTGTAGCTTGGAGGTAGAAGGCTCCTGGGTTCCATCCCCAGTACCACAAAAAAAAAAAAAAAAAAAAAAACCAACAAAAAAAAAACTTCAGACAAATCCATTCTTATATGGACGGCAGAGAACTGCTCGGGCTAAAGGTGGGCTAGGGAACAGGGTCTTTCCTACACAGCCATCCCATGCATGTCCTTGGATCCTGCTGGAAAGCAGATGGGTCTCCTAGAGCCAGGGGCCTGCAGTGCTGGGAGGGGTGCTAAGTGCCCACCCGGGACCCAACCCAGCCCCTGAGCACCTGCCCTGCCTCGTTGGCAGATCGAGACCACATTCTAGAGGGGCCTGGCAGCCGGGCCAGCTGGCTGGAGTCGCGGCCGCTGGGGCAACAGTACTTGGGCTGCAGGGTCAGCCAGCCCCGCGCCTGGCTCTAGGCCAGGACGGGCCCCTTTCCCAGCCCCTGCCTGTTTGCTTTCTCTCTTTATGCTCCTCCTGTTTCTAAAGCCACACTTTGTACCCTCCAAACAAGGCTCCAGTTCACCGCTTTCGGTGACAAGAGACAAGTACACACAACCGCACCTGAGGTGACTGGCCTCACCCTGGCCCTGGGCACTGAGTCTCGAGGGCTGGGATGGTGGGCAGTGGTGGGCATGGAGGGGACAGATGTTTAGGCCCAGAAGACAGCTGCAGAAAAACAGGTGTTTAAGGAGTCATTGGCCACTCTGTCTGGCTGATGCGTGGACTGGACATTAGCAGGTGGCCATTTGCAGGTGGAGTGAGGTAAGTCACCTGGGACACAGGCATCATGTTGCCAATGGCCTCTGAGGGGCCATTCAAGAACTGAGGGATGGCCAGGTGGGGTGGCACATGCCTATAATCCCGGCAACTTGGGAGGCTGGCAGAAATATCAAAAGTTGGAGGTCAGCCTCAGCAACTTAGCGAAACCCTAGTTCAAAATAGAGTCAAAAGAGCTGGGTCTGATGGCACAGGCCTATAATTCCAGTACTTGGAAGGCTGAGATAAGAGGACCACAGGTTTAAGGCCAGCCTTAGCAATTTATTTTATTTTATTTATTTATTTAATTAATTTTTGGGGTGGTACTGGGGGTGGAACCCAGAGACTTTCTACCTCCAGGCTATACTCCCAAGCCTATTTTGTATTTTTATTATTTGGAAACAGGGTCTCACTAAGTTTCTGAGAGCCTCACTAAGTAGCTGAGGCTGGCTTCAAACCTGTGCAATCCTCCTGTCTCGCCTCCCAAGCAAGGGGATTACAAGCGTGTGCCACATGCCCGCCTTAGCCTCAGCAATTTAGAGAGGCCTTTAGCAACTTAGAGAGACCCTGTCTCAAAAAATAAAAGGGGCTGGGGGATGTAGCTCAGAGGAAGAACACCCCTAGGTTCAATCCCTAGTACAAAAAATAAAATAATTTAATATAGCTGGCGTGGTGGCACATGCTTGTAATCCCAGGACTTGGGAGGCTGAGACAGGAAGATCAAAGGTTCATAGCCAGCCTCAGCTACTTAGAGAGGACCTCCGCAACTTAATGAGACTGTTTCAAAATAAAGAAAAAATAGGGCTGGGGGGTATAACCTGGAGGTAGAATGCCCCTGGGTTCAATCCCCAGTACTGTAAAAAATTATAATATAAAATAATATAATTAATATAATATGCCAGGCATGGTGGAACATGCTTGTAATCCCAGTGCTTGGGAGGCTGAGACAGGAGGATCGCAGATTCACGGCCAGCCTCAGCTACTTAGTGAGATCCTCTGCAACTTAGTGAGACCCTGTTTCAAAATAAAGGATAAAAAATAGGGCTGGGGTCCCAGCTTGGAGGTAGAATGCCTCTGGGTTCAATCCCCAGTACCACACCAAAAAAAAAAAAAAAATATATATATATATATATATATATATATATATATATATATATATAGTAAATATAATATATAATGGGTGGGGCTGTAGCTCAGTGATAAAGTACCCCTGGAGTCAGTGAGCTAGGAAATGTTTTCTGAGGTTTAGGGGAACCATAGGGGGTTTTGAGCGGGGGAGGTGGGACCAGTGTTTAGAAGCTCACCACAGTGCAAGCCGCAGGTTCCCTCTGAGACCCAGCACACGGACAGGGAGGGGCCCTGGGCTGCCTGCTCTTCCTCGCACCCTGGCCGACCCTAAGCCTGGAAGGCAGCCCCTGACCTCTGGCCCTGGACTGCAGGAGGAGTTTGAGCCGGCATCTCCCCCAGGGCCAGCTGGGGGCTTAGGTTTCATCATCCTCTGCCCAAAAGGGCTTGCTGTGACCTGAAGCTCAAGGGAAGGGTGACTCCTGGCCCCTCCCATCTGCCTCTCGCAGGCACCCTCCCCAGCCCTGCAGCCCCTGGGGGCTGACTGTCTCACCCCAGCCCCAGGGTGGTCCTCTCCCCAAACACAAGTGCTTTTGTTCCATCCGGGTTGGCCCTCAGCCCTGGCCGTGCCCTGCACCGGCTGCTGGCTGAGTTTTCCCTGCACTTAATGAGCCCCGGGTCAGCAGAGGGGGCTGAGGCGCTGGCATGGAGGGCTGGAGCTCAGGCCGCCTGGCTGCAGCGTGGACCCTGCCCCCCCTGCGCAAACCCTGTCCAGTGCACCTGGATACTGCAAGACAGGGCTCCTCTTTCTCTTTCTTTCTCTCTTCCTCTCTCTCTCTCTCTCTCTCTCTCTCTCTCTCTCTCTCTCTCTCCTCTCTTTGGCATTACTGAGGATTTAAACCCAGGCCTCATGCATGCCAGGCAAGCAGTCAACCCCTGAGCTACATTCCCAGCACTTTATTTTATTTTGAAACAGGGTCTCGCTGAGTGCCCAGACCTGCCTTGAGCTTGCAGTCCTCCTCCTTCAGCCTCCAGAGTAGCTGAGAGGACGGGTGTGGGTCACCGCATCCCCTTGCCTGGCAGACAGCAGCTCTTAATTGGGGGTATTTTTGCCTCCCAATACCTGGCAATGTTTGGCATATTTTTTTGCCGATCACATCTGGTATCTAGTGGGTAGAGACCAGGGACGCTGCTAGATACCCTACACCCCCCACACACACCACCATCACTACCAGAGTCACCAGGCCCTAAGTACCAGAAGTTGCAGGTTGAGAGCCACTGCTCCAGAATAGAGCCCCTTAGCACCCACGGCTCCCTTGGGCCACCCAGCCCTGAGGCCTCCCGCGCTTGCTTCAGGCTGAGAACCTCATTCCCAGCCCAGCACCAGGCTGAGGCTTGCTCCCTAGCTGGGCATCCTCCTCCAGCGCTCCACGGAGCTAACTCCCATTTCTCTCCACCCCTTCTGCTGGTCGAGGCAGCTCCAGCTGCCCGCTCCCAGAATTCCCCAGTCCATTAATTAGCACCAGCTATGTTCACCCCACGAAGGATGGGAGAGACCCCAGCCCCCTTGTGGCCCCACAGGGTCCTTCCCTGGAGTGGGCCTAGTCACGAGGGGTACTCGGTGAAGATTCCGGGTAATGGCACAGTGGGAAGCACATGGGCTTTGGAGCCAGGAGGGCCAGGTGTGAACCCCAGATCTGCCACTTCCTACCAGAACCACTGTGGGCAATGGCTGCAGCCCTCTGTCTCAGTTCCTCCCCTGTATGCTGGGATTCAGCGCTCCGGGGGTAGTTCTGTGAGCTCCTGCACTTTCCCTTCCCCAGTCCACTTGTTTAGCTGCTCAGGTTGCAAAAGGACAAGGATTGGGGACACCCCCCCCACCCCCCCACCCCCGGCAAAAGCTGAGAGTACCCTGGGCTGCCGATGACGCTTAAGACCTCCAAGGCCACCACCCAGGACACGGGAGGCTGAGCAGGTCTGGTGAATGCGGCTGGCCTGGGATTCCAGCTGCTTGGACCTCCTAGAGGCACGAAGCTGGCTGGGGGAGGGGGAGGGTTAGACGTTAGATGCTTAGATGTGTTGGGTGAAGGTGAAGGGGTTAGGTATGTCGCATGAAAGTGGGGTTGGGGATCTTAAGATCCCTGGGGAGACCCAGCAGGACATGCCCTTGCCCTGTTTGAGAACCATGCAGGGGACACCAAGGTGCTGAATAAAGTCCTGAGCCCAGCATTCTAGGCCTCCGCCCTGGCCCTGCCCACCTCTCTGGGCTCCATCCCACCGCTGTCCATCTGGATTTGGACTCCAGCCTGCTGAATTGTCCAAAGTTCCCAGAGAGGCTGCTCTGTGGGTCTCAACTCCAGGCCCTTCCCCTGGTCCCGCTCACTCCTGCCCCAATCAGGCCAAGCTCTAGCTAGCTCAGCTGGGCACGCCCCCCCCAAAGGCTTCCAGGGCCTGGGCTGTCATCAGAACCTTGGGTGCCTCTTCTAAGCGCCCCCCCTGGGACAGGGACGCAGCCTGGTGTTTCCCTGGCCTCTAGACCCCAGCAAAAACTGTCACCGAGGAGGTGCACGCCGTGAATTAAAAGCAGAGAAGGCAGGCGCCCCAGCACTCCTCCAGTTCCTGTGGCCGTCCTGAGAACCAGTTGGTGTGTGTGTGCGTGCGTGCGTGCATGCGTGTGTGTGCGCGTGCACGCACGCATGCATGTGTGTGGTGCATGCATGTACGCGTGTGTGCGTGCGTGTGTGTGTGTGTTTCAGTCCCAGACAGCTTCAAGATTGATTGAATCCCAATCTCTAGGGTCAGGCTGGGCATCTTCCCAAAGCCCAGCAAGGGTTAGGACTCTCGGGATGTTCTGGGGCTGCTGCCACCCAGGTGCGGTGGGCACCCTTGTCAGGTGAGGCTAAGCCCTGCCAGAGGCTCCGGATGCTCTCTAATGCCATCTTATGCACATTGGTCCTGGGAGAAAGCAGAGACGGGAGCAGGAGGGAGGCTGGATGGGGGCTGGAGGGACGAGGAAGGGAGGAGATCGAGCGGAGGGGGTGAGACCTGGAGCAAGGCACCGTTACCAGTGGGTTTGGAAGGGGCCTCCCTGCGCACACATAGTAGGCCTTCCTCACGGGCTGCGACTGCCCAGGGGGCTGTGCCCACTCTTTTTTTTTTTTTTTTTTTGTGGTACTGGGGTTCCTGGAAGCCCTTCTACCTCCAGGCTACACTCCCAGACCTATTTTTATATTTTTATTTGGAAACAGGGTCTCCTAAGCCAGTGTGCGCGGCTGGCTTCAAACCTGCGTGATCCTCCTGTCTCTGCCTCCCAAGCGCGGGGACTATAAGCGTGTGCCACCACGCCCGGCCTGTGCCCACTCTTGACAGGGTCAGAGGCTGAATCAAAGATGGAGACTGATGCCGGGCGTGGTGGCGCACACTTGTAATCCCCGCGCTTGGGAGGCGGAGACAGGAGGATCGCGCAGGTTCGAAGTCAGCCGCGCTGGCTTAAGAGACCCTGTTTCCAAAAATAAAAAATAGGTCTGGGAGTGTGGCCCGGAGGTAGAGGGGCTTCCAGGAACCCCAGTACCACCAAAAAAAAAAAAAAAAAGATGGAGACTGACAAACAGAGATGGACCAAGACAGAGAGAGAAGACATGGAGATAGGAGGCGACAGAGGCAGAGACATCCTGAAATAGTTTGAGACAGAGAGATACAAAGGTGGGTGGAGACTGAGAGCCAGAGGGAGAGAGCAGAGATAGCGACAGAGAGACAGTCACTGGAGGGCCACCCGTCTTGCTCTGCTTCCGGCCAGGAGGGGTGGACAACCCGCTCATCCACCCTCCACAGAGCTGGCAGAGGAAAGCTGGGGGTCTCAGCAGGGCACCCACGGCAGCCCAGCTGCCTGGCTTCTGGACCTTGTTCAGGGATGAAAGGGACCCCTGCCACCCCAACTCTGGGAGGAGGATGGCTCTCTTGACAGTCCACGGAGGGTCCCTGGGCCCAGCTCCCCAGGACTTTGGGGTCGGACGCCCTGCCTGTGCCCTCTGCAGACACACGGGCTTCCTCCTTGTTCAGCCTCACGCTGTGGCCCGGGTCCTCTGCTCCACTGAGGGGCGCCCCACCCTCCACTCTCCAGGCCTAGCTTTCGGCCTTTAGCACGGGGCAGCAAGAGACCATTTCCCGGGAGGGCCAGCCGCAGGCACAGGCACCCAGCCATGGCAGGGACCGCAGTCCCTGAGCTGGCTCTTCTGGCCTGGCACTAAGTCCACGGGGGCCGGGGAGGGCGTGTGGCCCCGCACCCTCACGTGCTCATGCACGGGCTTCTGCAGACACAGGCGCTCTGCGCACGAGGCCTGGGGATGTAGGTCACCACCGGCTGGAAGGCCCAGGGTTGCCAGCCAGCCATCCCGGGATTGGACGGGAGTCCGCCCCTCCGCTGCCTCTGCCTGCTCTCCTGGGTCAGTCTGACCAGCAGCCTCCTTAGGCCTGCATCTTATTTTTCCCAGAATCCCCCAGGCTGGAGCTGTAGGACCCCCAGCTGCTGGGGGGAGGGTCAGGGCTCCTTGTCACCCCCCTCTTCTCTGCTGGGCAATGTGGAGTCACCAGCGGATGGCGGAATTTGGCTGCCGCTTTAAAGAGCTAGAAGGCACAGTCCACAAGATGTCCGAGTAGAGGCAAGACGTAACCGGCAGGCCAGGTGGAGGGGAGGTCAGGGCCTCAGCTGGGCTGGCAGGGCTCCTTCCCGCAGGAGGGGTCTGAGCCGGGCCGGCACTGGACCAAGGCTTCGGCAAGCCTCAGAAGGAAAGTAGCTCCTGTTCTCCACCCTGGCAAGGTCACATCTGAAAGGACCATCACAGCCTCCTCTACAGAAGGCCAGCCCATGGCCCTTTAGGCACAGCAGGCCTGGGACATCATCCCCCACCCGTTCAGAATCTGCTCTGACACCTGGGTCCCCTGGAGTGTGGATACCCACAGCCTTGCCACGCAGGCCAGAGATCGGGGCTCCTCCTGTCTCTTTCCTTAGTCACCAAGCCGTAAGATGGATGGGTGGAGGAGTGGAGGGAGCAGGGAAGCAAGCTGACTTCACTCATTAGGAGAACTGGGTGAGCAGGAAGTGCAGGGGCCCAGTCAGGAAGGCTTCCTGGAGGAGGTGACCAGACCTGAGCCCTCAGGAGGAGCAGGGCTGGCCAGGTTGGGGGGACAGCAAGTGCAAGGGCAGGAGAGGAGAGGAAGGCTGGTACATGGGGCAGAAGTTAACCCCTGAGAGTGGAGACAGTGGGAGGCATGGTTTGACCAGAGCAGAGGTGCCCTCTGATGGGCCCAGCCACTGACCGCCTTGAACCCTGTTTACGAGTTTACACTTTATCCTGGCACAGTGGGGGGGCTCTGTTGGGTTTTATTAGGAAGGTGAGTTAGAGGACAGGAGGAGCTGGGGAGCCCCAGGAAGAGATGAAGTGGTTCCCCAGGCATCTGAGAGAGGGCCTGGCCCGAGGTGGGGGCTAGGAGTTAGGGAGTTAGGGGGAGCCACTGACCTTTGAAGAGACAGGATGAACCTCAAGTGGGTCCAGTTCCTCCCCCTCTGGCTTCTAACTTCCCATGATGCAATGGGGGATAGACAGGAAGATCCTCATTCTGGTTTGGGTCAGGAATGGCCCCCAAAGGCTCATGTGTTGAAAGCAGGGTTCCCAGCAGGTTTCAGAGGTAGAGCATGGCTGGAGGAGGCGGTCCCTGGGCACGTGGTCTCAAGGACTACATTTGTCCACGGTCCCTTCTCTTGCTCTTCCAGCTGCCACGAGGTGAGAGCAGTTTTCCTCCACCGTGCCCTGTCGCCATGCCACGTTTCTGCCTTGGAGCTGGCCAGCCATGGCCTGAACCTCCGAAACCTCTGAAACCGTGAGCCCACATAAACCTTTCCTCCTCTACATTGTTCCTGTCAGGTATTTCAGTCACACAGAGGAAAGAGCAGGCTAATGCACTAATGCACCCGACCCCTGGTCTTACCCATACTCATACCTTGGGCCATTTCCCGTTTGCTCCAGCCTCCTGGGCCTTCTTCCAGAGGTAACTTCTTCAGAGGAACCCAGTCAAAGGGGTCCAGCTGTGGCTCTGGAAGGCCTGGGATGGGCACAGCATTCCGGGGCATGCCCTGCCAGCAGGAGGAGGAACCAGGGAGGCCAGCAGCAAGAGGAAGCCAGGGGCCCACCTGCCTCCTGGGACTGAGTACGACTGATGCTGTGGTCCTACAACCTGGGTGTGACCCAGGCCCCACCACCCACAGGACTGAGGCTGCTGTCAGAGAGCCTCAGACTCCCCACCTATAAAATGGGAACTGAATAAAGTTAAAGATAATGCATTTGGTGGTAGGAATGCCTAGGGGAATCAGGCCAGGCGACTGGTTCTTTTGACAAAGATCAGCTCCACACCAGATTCCACAACCAGATAGCTGCTGTCCAGGACACTGTGAGATATTTGTCCACCTACCGATGGCCAGGCTCAGAGCTCACATGGAGGCACAGCAGAATAAAAGCCCAGGCCTTGAAGAGTTGAGGGCCCTTCACAGGGGAGCCTTCAAAAAGCTACTGAAAGTGAAGTTTTTCCCCTAAGCACACAGAAGGCCCCGAACAGGCCACTTGCCCCCTCTCTCACTCAAAGCTTCCCTCTCAGGGGTGTACCAGCTCCTCCAAGCTTTATCCTGGCTCTGCCCCCATCGGACTGCAGCACAGGCCACTCCAGCCAGCCCCTCGGTCCGTCCTCCTCCCTGGCCCTGTGCAGCTGGCTGCCCAGGCTGGGCGCCATGATTCAAGCCCCTCCCTGGCCTCGCTGCTCTTTGCTGACCGCTCTCCTAGCCTCTTCCCACGTCTGTGGGGTGGAGCAGGTTATCCATCACTCGTCCACCTTCTACCACCCAGTGCAGAGGCCCGGGCCCGGCGGCCAGCAGGTCTGAAGCTCCCTGGGCATGGGACAGGACTGGGGACTGGGGACCAGGAGATCCAGGCTGGAGGAAGCCCAGAGTGGTGGAAAGAGAACCGGCGTCAGGGAGCCCTGCGTTTGAGTCACAAGTGGCCCCCCACCACGTTGCCTGGGGCCCTCGGAGCCCCGCCGGCCTCATCTGAGCAAACAGACTGCACCCTCCTCTTTAGCACAGGCTCACACATAGGACGTGCTCCGTAAACGGGATGTGTCTCAGCCTCTCTGCCTCAGGTCCTCTGCGGGGAAGGGCTTCCCGTGGGAGTGAGGTTCTCCTGTCCCTTCAGTTTCCTGCATGGCTACTCCAGCCTGGTCCAGGGCAAGATGAAAGGAACCCACATTCTGGAATCCCTTCCCCACCCCAGGCAGGACAGAATAGTACTCCCACCTTACCGCAGATGGGAAAACTGAGGCTCGATGAAGTTCCAGGTCTGTGCCTGGGGCCTGTTGAGTTAGCTGAGTGGCAGAGCCAGGGGGAGGCCTGAGAGGTGTGTCAGGCCCGAGCAGTGCCTCCAATGTCCCATCTTACAGGTGCAGTCTCAGAGAGGGGGCCTGGCAGGCCAGGTTTCAAGTATGGGTTCCTTGGTGGGACAAACTTATATGAGTCTTGGCTTTGCTAGCTGTGCGGCTTTGGTTTCCTCATCTCTAGCACAGAATGATAATGCCTCATCAGGTTGGTAAGGAGAAATGAAATGGGAAATGTAGGCAGGTGGCTGGGCACATCAATCTGATTTATTTTTTGCGGTTCTGGGGACTGAACTCAGGGCCTCACACATGCTAGGCAAGAGCCCTACCACTAAGCCACACCCCAGCCCTGTGATTTTTGAGATTTAGGAATGGTGTGCCCTGGGCTAGGAGTGGTGGTGCATGCCTATAATCCCAATATTTGGGAGGCTGCGGCAGGAGTATCACAGGTTCAAGACCAACCTCAGCAACTTAGGGAGACTGTTTGAAAATAAAATTGGGCTGGAGGTATAGCTCAGAAATAGAATGCTCTGGGTTCAATCTTCAGTACCAAAAAAAAAAAAAAAAAAAAAAATAGCCTCTATCTGCTACCAGCCGAGGCTGATCTCCTTTTTGGCAGGTCAGCCTCCTCTCTCCAGGGAAGGGCCGGGACTGTGACATCAGGCCTCCCACAGCTCCCAGCCCAAAATAGCCCTCTCTTTAGACTGGCCCCAGCCAGTTCCAGCTGCTTCTGCCTCCAGCCATCCCCAGCTGAGTGATGGCTCCTGCCAGCCTTCGGGATCAGCCCTGAACTGGTTTTCCTTGAGCAAATGGGGAGGCACTAGGCGGTACTATGGCGGCTCTCAGAGAGTGCAGCCAATTAACTCCAGGCCGTGTACCCCTGTTGGCCTGGGTTCAGATCCATGCACTTAACCATGTGCCCTGGGCCAGGCACTCAACTCCCCTGAGCCTCGGTTTTCGCATCTGGAAAATGGCCCAGGACAACCTCCAGGATCCGTCTCAAGGATTCAGGCAGATGATACGCACAGAAGATGTTTCGTGGGTCCTGGCGCGGGCAGGGCTCAGTAAATGGGACTGGCTGCTACACCTGCAGCATTTGAAAGCTTATCGAATCACACCCACCTGCCTCGCTCCTAGCTTCTCAGTCACTCCAGGGCAGACGTCCTGGTTAGTTCTGGTCGAAAAAAATGAAAGGTTCTGAGGTCCAAGAGACCTGTTCCACCTCTGGGCTTTCCAAAGCCACAGGCCCTTCTGGAACTCATGCCAGACACCTGTCTGAGCCCAACTCCCTCCTGTATGGTAGTCACAAACCACACACACGCGCGCGCATGCACACACGCACACACACGTCCACCCTCACATGCAGTTACCACTGCTCTGGGGTGCCAAGACAACCGGGTGGCCGCGGGCCGGGCAGGCTGGGTGTGCCCATCTGCCAGAGGAGGAAGCCAAGCCTGAGCGGGTCACACATGACACGCGGCTGGGGTGACACTCGGGCACGAGGAGGGAAGAGGGGCCGGGAGCCAAGTCGGATTAAACTCTCAGATGGTCAGAACTGGAACGCTGTGGGCAGAGGCCAGCACCCTCAACTAGCTATGGGGACAGAGGCCAGAGGGGAGGATGCCTGAGGGTGAAGAGCAAGCGCAGGGCAGGCTCCAGCTGGTCCACAGACGCATCCATTTTGACCAGGTGATAACAGTGACCAGGTGGGGTCAGGCTTGGGCCTCAGTGCCAAAAGTAGTGCCTGTCCCACCGCCCTGTGGCCGCGCCCCTTAGGCCCCTGCCCTGCACACCCGCTAAATGGAATCTGAGTTCAGAATCTTCTGCGGATGGGAGAAGGGCCCAAAGCCCCAGCCTCAGCTCTACCACACCCAACTCTGTCCCCATTGAGGCCCTGAGGCCCCGAGGACCTTCGCTTGCCAATCCCTGACCAAGAGCCTCGCTCTAACCCTAAGCATCAGAGCCTCCAGAGCGTCTCTGGCCTCTGGGCCTTCGCACCTGCAGTTCCTTCTGCCTGGAGATGAATTGGGGCCACACAGGCTAAACACACGGTAATGCAGAGTGCAGACCGCAACGGGCCCTGTGAAGGACATGGGACTAAGAGAAAGGGGTCTAATTCGATGGACTGGGGGACGCGGCCGAGGGATGGCTTCTGGGAGGTGGTGACTTTTCAGTTGATATTGGGATGAGGGAGAAGAACTAGCCCAATGCAGAGTGAAAGAGTGTTCCAGGTACAGGAGCCAGCATGTGTGAAGGGCCTGGGGTAAGAACTGCCTTGGGGACTATAAGAAAGATGGCTGGAGCTCTGAGAGGGAGGAGAGGAGGGAGGTGGGGAGGGAGGAGGAGTCTGATGGGGCAGGGAGGTGGACAAGCAGGGGGAGGGAGGAGCCAGGGGGGAAGGAGGAGCCTGAGAAGGGGCCAGGGATAGAGACTGGGGAAAAAAAAAATAATGGAAGGAAGCCAGTAGCTAGGCCTGTCCCAAGCCAGTGGAGGGAGGGTTCTCAGAGGGAGGGCGTTGGGAAGGACTTGTGTGTCTTCCCAGATCCTGTAGGATCCGGCGCAGCTGTACTAGAGGTGGCCTCTAAGACATAATTAATGCTCAATGAGGTGGTCCCCGACCCCAGAGGATTAGTGTCCCTATAGGAAGACAGAGGGAAGGCCACGGGAAGACTTAGAGGGAAGGTGGCCATTTCCACCGGAATACCGATCTTGGCCTTCTAGCCTCCAAGACTGGGAGGAAAGAATGCCTGTTTCTAACATTGCTGTTTAAGCCATTCAGTCTACAGTATTCTGTCACGGTGCCCTGAGTCAACAGAGGGAACCATCTAACTCCTCAGAGAAATCGCCTCCTCCAGGAAGCCTTCCTGAGCTCCCAGGGTGGGGTTGGAGGCTCCACAATGCCTCGACTCCTCCTCCCACCACCACCAGAGCACTTGCCTAGCTCTCAAACTGGCCTGGGAATGTCATAAAGGCAGAGACAAGGTTTGGCGTATTCTTGGACCCCAAAATCCAGAACCAGAAGGTATTTGTTGAATAAATGAATGAATGAATTAATTAATTAATGAGTGAATGAGGAACCAGGGCCCAGAGAAGGGGAGCAACTTGCTTCCTCCGAGGCCCTGGCCCAGCCTGGCCCCTCCAGCTTGGGCTGTGGCTGGACGGGCCGAGTCCTCTCCACTGGGCCTGGGGCAGCTCCGGAGAAGAGCCGGGATCGACCGCACCCCACACCCTTCCCCAGGCCTCCCCTACTTCTTGGATCACAGACACCTCACTGCCTGGCCTGTGGCAGACAGACCAACCGCAGGCTCCTAGGACAGGGACTGATGTGCATGGGGCCCTCAGGAAAGGGCCGGGGAGGGGGGTGGCCTCAGTGTCCAACCTCTCCTGGCCCAAGGGTTACCTGGCCAACCCGAGGACAGCAAGCTGGGGCGGCGAGTTGCTGAACGCTCATAGGAGGGAGCTGCAGCTTCGCCTGGCTGTAGATTGAGCCCCCCCCCCCTAAGCAGGCCGTGTCTTGCCCCGTGCCAAGCTTCAGGGACAGCTCTGGAAGCCACAGGCCGGCCCCTCTGTAACTGCCCGTGCCAGCTCCCCCCCCCCACTCCATCCGCCATCCTTCACCCTGTTCTCCCCCCAGGCCAGAGCTCTCCCGGGCAAGAGCTGTTCTTTCTCTTTTCTTTCCTTTCCCCTTCCCTCTCTCTGGTCCCTAAGCACCAAGGATTTCAGAAGGTCCATTTCTCCTCCTCTTTTCACCCCCAACACAGAAGTTGACACCTGGGTGGGGGTGTCAGCTGGGGCGCAGTGACCAGCCACCCGAATGCCCACAGAAGCCAGGTGTGCAGGCTGGACCTGGCCAAGCTCCCCGGGCCATGGCTCCAGCTCCCCAGCCAAGTCCCTGTCCAGGGAAGGGGCTGGGCCACTGCCAGGTTGGGGAGGGGTGCTGGGGGTGAGGGGCTTGACTCTGCCAGGCAGCCAGGCCTAGCTGAAGCAGGGGAGCCCTGAGGGAGACACACTGCTTTCTCTGTCTCTGTGGTAGAGACAGTGGTCCCAGGAGGACCTGAGCCATCTAAAAGTTTGACCCAGGCTAGGGGGAGGATGCCCCTCAACTGCACCCCCAATTCCGAAGCTAACAGGGCTTTCTCTCAATGAGCCCCAAAGCCTGCTGCTCCATGCCCAGCCTCGGAGCTTGGGCCACACTCCTGGCCTCCTGCCGCCGCCTGTGGTCCAGAGCCAGCCACTGTGTGCCCGGCATCCTGGCTGCCCCAGCCGCAGCCTGCCCCGCTGAGCAGTCAAAAGCTGTGTGACCTGCGTCCCGGGGGCCCCAAGCCTGCAGAACTGCCACGGAGGGACTGGTCTACAGACTGCAGATCCCTGCCCTGGGCTCGTCCGAAACAACTTTTCCCCAACACCCTGCCCAGGGCTTCCAGGGGCCCCTGAGGCTGGGCAGGGCCACTCCAGTGGCAGCCAGGGGGCCTGTGCGCTGGGGAGCACTTTCAGCCTGAGCCCTGGTCTTTAATTACAAGGTAGGTTCCTGTTGCCTGTTCTATCTCTATTTATCTGCAGGATCTCGCTAATTGAATTCGCCACAGCAGCAGGCAGGCCTGGGGGACAGCGAGAGGCAGACAGCAGGGGCTGCAAACTTCCTTCCTTTCCTTCTTGGCCAACAGCAAAACACAGGCAGCCAAGAAAGTCTCCCTCACCTCCACCCTGCCAATGCCCAGTCGGAGGGGACCTTCAGCCTCGCGCCCCGGGGCGCCCCTGTCTACCCAAAGTCCCTGCACCCGACAGTGCCCGGCTGCCTGACCTCCCCCCCCCCAACTCTGGTTCCTGAAGCAGAGAAAAGTCCTCCTGAGCGAGGCTGAGGTCCCCAACTCCACCACTTAGCCGGCGCAGCTCACCTACCGTAGGAGCCGTCCTGGTCCAGGAAGGAGTCGGGCTCCATGGCGTGCGGGCCCCCGGCCCCCGGCCCCACCTGATTTATGAACCGAGGCTGTCTCCATGAGCGTCTGGGTTTCTCCTTTTGTATTCCATCTGGCGGCTTTTCCAACTAGATGACTGGGTATTCCTGCAAGCAGGCCCTTTCCAGCCCTCGCCTTCAGACAGTACATTTAAAGTAGCAGTAACCTCTTTTTCCTCCCCCCGCAGCCTGGCTGGAAACATTAGAAGGGACCGAGGCGGCGAGATGTCTAAAATAGGAAGACGCCGGGGACGGTTGTCCTGGCTGCCCGCGACGCTGGCTGCAGGGATCTGGCCGGGCTGTGCAGATGGAAAAGCTAGGAGGTAAGACAGAGACAGGGCTTAACATCTGGATGCCAGCTCTGGGGCCCCGGGGGCCTGTGGGAAGCTTCAGGGGTGGGGGCCGGTCCCCTCTTGGGAGGGGACGGGGTCTGCTCTGCTCGCCACCCAGCGCCCAAACCCCAGGGGCTCCTAGCAGGCCCTGCTGGAACCTCCCACTCAAATCTGTTCTCAGACATTTCCTGCAGCGTGGGGGGTGCAGCAGTTGACTCATCCATCCATTCAAGTTACTCACTAAATATTTTTTGAGCATCTAGTCCTGGCCAGACACCGAGCCCGGTGCCGGGTCTGCAGCGGGGAGCCTGGCGCGGCGTCTGGCCCTGGCGAAGGTGAACGGCTTACAGGTAAGCTGCAAGACGAGGGCCACAGGAGCGGCGAGAAGGGGCCTCACCTGGATGGGAGAGGCTCAGGGGAGGCTGCCTGGAGGAGGGGGCACTGAAGCAGGGGCCTGAAGGACGCAGTGGAGTTTTCAGGTAAAGAAGAGGAGCGATCGCCTGGCGGTGTCCTTAACAGTACGTGCGTGCTCAGTGCCCCTCACATAGGCTACAGGTGGCTGGAGCGCAGTGCACGGGGATCTGGAGAGGGATGGTCTGGGGTCCCAGCCTCCCCTGAGGTTGGTCCATGAGGATGGCAGACTCCCAGTTGTCCTTGGAAAGATCTGTCTGGCCAGCGTGTGAGCGGGTAGGTGACAGGGCAGAGCTGCACTGGGAGGACTGTGGCCTCAATAAGAAAGGCCATGGTAACACTTGGTACTGTTTGCTAAGTACCCCAGAAGTGTTTACCCACGTGCCTCCTGTGAGCCTCTAAGAGAGGCCGCAGTTCAGAGGCCGAGGGGCTCATCCAGGGCCACAGCTTGAGAGTGACCTTCAGGGTAGGCCTGGACCCCAGGAAGGTCACAGCCTTGGTGTCAGGGGCAGAGGAGGGCGCTGATGCAGTGATCCTCCGTCCTGCAAGCCCACTCAAAATACAGGCCAAAGTCGGGCGTGGTGGCACACGCTTGTAATCCCCGTGCTTGGGAGGCTGAGACAGGAGGATTGCACGGGTTCAAAGCCAGCCTCAGCTACTTAGTGAAGCTCTCAGCAACCTAGTGAGACCCTGTTTCCAAATAGAATATATAAAAGGTCTGGGAGTATATCCCGGAGGTAGAAAGCCTCTGGGTTCCACCCCCAGTACCACCAAAAATAAAAAATAAAAAATACAGGCCAAGCCTGGTGCGGTGGCGCACTCTTCCAGGACTTGGGAAGGTGAGACAGGAGGATCGTGCAGGTTCGAAGTCAGCCTCGGCTACTTAGTGAGGCTCTCAGAAACTTAGTGAGACCCTGTTTCCAAACAAAATATAAAATAGGTCTGGGAGTATAGCCCAGAGATAGACAGCCCCTGGGTTCCATCCCCAGTACCACAAAAAAAGAAAAAGAAAAAAAAAAATACAGGCAGGTCAGTCCCGTGGGCTCCGTGTGAGCCCAATCCCAGAAGGCTGCCTGGGAGAGGCGGCTGACTGGGTAGAGAGCAGGCTTGGGAGGGAGGCGGGGCATGCAGATGCGGGGTGGCAGAGGCCTGGAGACCGCAGGGAGTGCCAGCCTGGGCTGTGGTTTGTCCCAGGAAGCCGCCAGGCCCCGATCGAAGGCGCTCCCTTCCAGCGCAGGATGGGTGCCCTGCATGCAGCCTTTCCCAGGCTCTGCAACGCTGCATCCCAGGGGAAACCTCCTGCACCCTCGGCACCGCCCGGAAGCTGGAAGCCGAGCCTCAGCGACCTACTTTTGGGAGACCTGGCTCCGGTGCAGGTTGGAGAGGACCAAGAGGAGGGAGATGGAGACCGAGATAGGCTGGAGAGAGAGTCCAGGCCAGGCGCGGCCCATAGGGGAGTGCACGGGGTTCCTCCCAGCCGCCCACCACTGCCCAGCCGCCCCAGAGCACCCGCGGCTGCTGACGTGGTTGGCCTGGCACTGGCTCAGAGGCTCCTCCTGCCCGCTTCGCCCCTCCCCCACCCGCATGCCTCCCGCTGCCTTAATTACAGGGAGCACAGGCTCTACCCAGGCCCTCCCGGGCTGTGGGTGCTGGACAGGCTGCGTGTGGGGTGGGGGAGGCGGGCAAGGGCCGGCAGCACCAGGAGCGTGCAGGCCCCACGCCCTGACTGTCCAAGGCCCTGAGTCCTACGGCTCCGGGGCCCTCTTTCTAGAGGGCAGTAGTTAAGAGAATGGGCCGCTCACAGCCCTTGCCACTTGGGGTTCCCCTTGCGGACGAACAGGGGCCCTGAGCCGTGAAGCCTTGGGGCTGTGCGCCTGTCTGGGCTGGGTGTGACTTAAGCTCTCCGTACACTCATCTCTGGCCACATTTTGAGTATCTCCATAGTAAGGGGGAGAACGTGGGCCCGTTTCCCACTTGTAGAAGCTGAGGGTCCGAAAGAAGGGACTCAACTTAAGTATCTCAAGGTGAGGCTCAGGATGCGTGCCTCCCCCAGCTGTGCCGGGCCGCAGGAAGGGGGTCTTGGGGGCAGGCAGACCTGGCCTGCATTCTGTGAGCGCCAGGTGTGGGTGACCTTGGTGAGGCTCTGTCCACCCTGGGCCTCACTTTTGCCACCAGTCAAGGAACAGAACTGGGTTAACCTTGCCCTGAACCCACCCATCCCTTGTAATGGATCAGATATG
Organism: Muscardinus avellanarius; assembly: GCF_963383645.1. Lineage (NCBI taxonomy): Eukaryota > Metazoa > Chordata > Mammalia > Rodentia > Gliridae > Muscardinus > Muscardinus avellanarius. Next base: position 14,428,544 of record NC_137799.1, read on the forward strand.
TTTAGACATGCAGGCAGAGCTTCTAGCCTGCAGGGATCATCTACGATTCTGTGCGTCGCACACTAGGCTCTGCTTCCTTCTGCTGGATATAGACACCGCAGACCTCTCTCCCCTACCTCTGGTTGTGCAGTCCCTGGTTGGAGCAATCCCCTCACAATGGGCAGCTAGGTTGCTGCCAGTCACTCAGGAAAACAAGCAATGCTGCAGTGATCTGGACTGTACCCTTGCACACCCACCTAACGACCTCGATTGGTAAACCACAGACGCAAGGTTGCTGGGTCACAAAGCGCCAGCGTCTGTACATTCCCAGCGTGGCCGCGAAAGGCATCCCAGCCCCATCCGGGTCTTTTATTCATTGCACCATCAGTGAATGAGGGCTGATGTGGTTCCCGGCTCTGACCTAGGGCCTGGGATGGCCAGTCTCCCGACTCTTGTGGATTTATATTCTAGCCACGGGGAGATACACTATCAGCAGGAGAGGGGTGCTACTCGGAAAATTAAATTGGGGCCCAGAGAAGTGACTTTTTGTCTTTTTTTTTTTTTTTTTTTTTGGAGCCAGGGATTGAACCCAGAGCGCCACACCTGCAAAGCAGGCGCTTTGCCACTGAGCTACATCCCGGCCCTGAGAAGTGAGTTTTGAGCAGTGACTTAGCAGCAAAGCCTGCGATAAGCATCCCTGCAGCGTGGGAGTGAGCGAGGCAGCCGGCAAGTCGGAGTGCTGGCCAGCGTGCTGGGCCTGGGTGGACAGTGGTCAGAGAGAAGAGAAAGGACACAGACAGAGGCCACTCCACCGAGGGCCTCGCAGGCCAGGGGAGTGTGGGAGTCCAACCTGCAGGTTGGAGCCCAGCAGTGAGCCCAGGGGCTCCCCAGCTGCTGTGTGGAGGGCGGCCTCGGGGAACCAGGTGGGGCATTCCTGCTGCCTTTGGGGACAAAGTTGCCGGGGCCTCTGATGGGGGGCTGGGATCGGAGGCTGAGAACAACACACAGATTCAGGACAGACTCAGGGACCTTGGGCCAGCAGGATGGTCTAACACAGAAGAGGGGAAAGACACGTATCCACATGACTCACAGGCTTTGGGCCTGGGCAGTCGGACCCATCTGCAGAGCTGAGGAATGGGGAAGAAGAAGCTGGGGGGCTGGGCGGGGGGGGCTTGGTGGCAGCTGCGGTAGGTGTGAGAGAGATGTGGGTGGACCTGTGGAGAAGGGCGGAGGCTGCTGCTGACCACGGCAGCGGTGAGGATGGGGGTCTTGATCTGGGGGCTCACTGCATCCCCATTCTGGTGGCAGTGGCTCCCTGTAAAGAGAGAAGCTCAGGGGCTCAGGTCTGGCTCCATGAAGGGAGCTCGGTGGTGGGGGGACCAGGAACCCCACAGCAGGGAGCGAGGGCAGGCTGTGTGCGTGGAACTGCCAGTCTCCACCAGCGGGACCCTCTCTCCCTCTGCCAATCCCTGGGCTGGGCAAGTAGGGGTGCAGGACATATAAAAGAAGAATCAAAATGCAGAGATGGAAGAGCTAGAAGCGGTTAAGTACAGAGTGAAGCAGGGGCCTGAAGGGCGTCAACAGAAAGTGTGTACTCCCTTCTTTGCAGAGAAGGGGCCAACCGGGTGGGACCATGAGGGACGAAGAGGAGTCCACTGAGCAGGCTGAAGGGAGACAGCCTTGTGTTCCCGATGCCTGTGCTAAGGCACAGAGACCTCCAACAGCCCAGGCTGCATTTCCTGACTTCCCAGGAAAACTCTCCTGTCTCGGGCCCAATAGAGCCTGTGAGGAGCCCTGAAGTCCTGCTGGACGTGGCCTTGGTCCTGGCACCTGCTCCAGCTCCTGCCTCTTGGCTGGGATTCTCCCAGTACAGCAGGACTGAGCTTGGTGTAACTGGAGGTAAGGTGAGGCCCTGGGAGCTCTTAGGAGAGCGAATTAATGAGTTAAGACAGAACTGAGGAGGTACCCCGACACTTAAGCCCTGGACCCCACGGAGCTGCCCATCTCCTCTGCCCCTCCTAGTGAGGAAATACCTGTTAGATGACCATTAGCTAGAATGTCTCTTTCTCACTGGCTCCATTCATGGGAGCACCTCTGGAGGAGTCCTTCCGGAGGTGGTGGGGCGCTGTGTGCAAAGGTGCTCCCATCTGGGTCTCCTCCTGCAGCTCAAGGCTGTTCTTCCCGTCTTGAAGGGCTGGATCCCTGGGTCAGAGAGTGGGTCAGGAAGCCAGGGTACAAAAATTACAGGCTTGCACCACCATGCCTGGCTCAGTCCTGCATTAAAGAAAGAGTCAAGCCAGGTGCCTGTAATCCCAGAACTCAGGAGGCTGAGACTGGAGGATCGCAGGTTTGAGGCCAGTCTCAGCAACTTTGACCCTCAGCCACTTAGTGAAAACAAAGGGTTGGTACCTTCTAGCAAGTTCTGAACCATCCCAGGGCTCAAGGGCATGAGGAGCATGAAAGAGGTCCTATCAACAACTCCATCGAGATGAGGAAGGGCCAGGGGTCAGCTGGGCTCCTTCTGAAGACAGCGAGTCGTGCGTGCGTGAGTGCGTGCGTGCGTGCGTGCGTGCGCACCTGTGAGGTCTGCTGCCCTCACAGGGGATCCCAGCCAAGTTATCATTGGGCTCAGAGAAGGAGGTGGCAAATCCACCCATCACAGGGCGGAAGTGGTAGGAAAGGGGTGCAGAATGGAGCCCCCACATACTGGCTCCCAGGGCCAGCCATGAACCCCAGAGCCCTGTGTTTCCCGGGCTGCACCAACCGGAGGCTGAATTATCACAACCTCAAACCTTCCCAGAAAGAAGGGAGCTAGAAAGATATGCCTGGAGCTAGGGGGAGCTGTGGGAGATTCCCAGGGCTGAGGGGAGGAGACCGTGGCCCTCAAAGGGGGTCAGGCATCCCCAAGGTTCCCCCAAATCAGTTCCATGCTGTGCTCTGGCAGTCCGGTTGAGATGCCCCGGCGGCCACGTTCCGTTCCGGGAAGCCCTGGCGACAGGCATCCTGGCATCTTGAGAAGGTCAGGGGGTCTTGCTGGGCTGAGACAGCCTGTGGGGGTGGATCTTCAGCAGCCTGCAAGGAGTGTGCTCTCCGTCCACTCCTCAAGCCCCCGGAGTTTGGCCTTGGTTGTCATCCAACAGAGTGCCAGGCATCCTGAGTCTCAGATTTGAAAGCAACTGGAGACCTCTGCAGGGGCGCCCTCCCGCAGGGCAGTGGTCCCCTCAGGGCACACTTGATCCACTGCTTGCTCATCTCCCAGGATGGGCAGCTCCCTCCCTACCACCAGAGTCAGGCTCTGCCTTCCCTCGCTGGCTCAGCTGGGGCAGGCTTTGTCTCTCAGGCCAGGCGTCTGGATTCTGCCCTAGGGAAGCCTCCCCACATGAGCTCACCTGACACCCCCTCCACCCCCGCTACTTTGCAGGTTTCCTGGCAAGCCAGGAAAAAGCCCTAGAAGCCTGGGAGCTTTTTACTGGCAGGGCAAGAACGCCAGACCAGGCAGCTCAGCAAACTTAGCCGGGGATGCTGCCAAGTGCTGGAGACACAGAAGTCAGCCAGAGAGCGGCTCCCGAGGCTCTGGGCGTGCTGGGATGGGAGCTGGGGTGATCGCAGTGCTCCTGGGCTTTATGAGGATTAATTTTCCAAAAGTAGAGTGGGCATTTGGGATGGACGGCCAAAAGAGAGCAAAGCCCAGACAGTCAGACGGCGGAGCTGACCGATCGGCTGGGGACGGAGAAGTTATATATCAGGGCTGGCAAGCTTTCTGGAAAGGTCCAGATAGTAAACATTTTAGGCTTTGTGGGCTGTATCGTCTCCGGGGCAACTACTCAAACACTGCCATTGTCGCTGGGAAGCAGCCGCAGAGGCTGTGTAAATGAATGAGCGCAGCTGTATGCCAATAAAACTTTATTGGTTGACACTGAAATCGAAGATAGGATTCTTTTGATCCTATCACGAGATAGGATTCTTTTGATCCCCCAACCCCCACGCTCAATCAGTTAAAACTGTAAAAAACCATTCTTAGCCCACAGACTGTACAAACACATCCCACAGGTCACAGGCCAGGGGCTGCTGCTGCCTGCGCCATTGGTGTTTGGGAACACGGGGGACGGGGCTCCAGTGCCCAGCAGGGCTTTCAGGTTGATACGGTCAGAGGCTGGCATCAGGTCTCATGCCTACCGCCCTGGGTAATGAACCCAGGAATCCCTCAGCCTGCCCTCCTAACCCTCTGTCCAGCAAACCACTGCCTGCCATGGAGAAGCTAGAAGGCTGTGTACATTCACGTATCTAGGGACAGTTTCCTCTAAGATGTGTGTTCAATTACAGAGGAATACCAGCTTATTATTAGAAGAGAAAGTAGCTGGGAGAAATAGCACACGCCTGTAATCCCAGCATCTTGGGAGTCTGAGGCAGGGGGATTGTAAGTTCGAGGCCGGCCTGGAGAACTTAGCGAGACCTTGTGTCAAAATAAAAAATAAAAAAAGGGCTAAAGAAGAAGATGGTTTGAGGCCTGCTTCAGCAACTTGGCAGGACCCTCAGCCATGTAGTGAGACCCTGTTTCAAAATAAAACAATGCCCCTGGGTTCCATTCCCAGACCCGAAAATAAATAAATAAATAAATAAATAAATAAATAAATAAATAAATAAATAAAACAAAAAATAAAAAGGGCTAGAGGTTTAGCCCAGAAGTAGAATACTCCTGGGTTCAGTCCCTCAATCAATTAGTAAATGCAGGCATGGTGGGACATGCCTGTAATCTTAGTACTCTGGGGAGGATCACAGGTTTGAGGTCAGCCTCAGCAACTTAATGAAGCCCTACTTCAAAATAATAAAGCAATAGAGCCGGGCGTGGTGGCGCACACTTGTAATCCCACCATTTGGGAGAATGAGACTGGAGGATGGTGGTTCGCGGACAGCCTCAGCTACTTAGTGAGGCCTTTTGTAACTCAAAACAAAGAACAAAAAAAATAGGGCTGGGGGTGTCCCTCAGAGGAAAAATGCCCTGGGTTCCATCCCCAGTACTAAAAAAAAAAAAAAAAAAAAAAAAAAGTCAATAAAGCAGTATAGACAAACCAGTGGAAGTTTCCAGGCCGCTCCCCAGCCTGGGGCCACGGAGCTCTGGACTGCACAGGCTCCACCCCTCCTGAGGCACAAGGACGAGGACTCACCTCCGGGCTCCAGTATTCACCACACACAGCTCACGACTGCTTCATGGTGCGAGTTCTCCCCGGGTCAGCACCGGGATCGCCCTCCGAGACGTCCACAGGCTGGGCTCTGGCACCGTGCGCCCGGGGCCCCTGCCGCGCTGGCGTCCAGGCTGCTCCCAGCGTCCCGTGATGACACACGATGCCGTCGTGACCCCGGCACACATATCTCCCTTTGTGTAGCTGGCCTTTTCATTGGAAAGGTGCTCAGAAGCAGAGCTGCTGTGTGACAGGGCAGGAGAAGGCGAAGTTGGAGGGATGCAGCCGCGCTGCTAGGGATGGATGCTGCAGTCCTTCCTGGACCAGGGGACCAGGCCCGTCAGAACCGGACACCTCGGCGTCTCCAGTGCTCCCGGATGGCTCCGGCCCCAGGGTGGGCCGACCTACCTCCTCCTGTGGGTTCAGGCCAGCACACCTGCCCTGGCGGTGACCGCTGGGGACAGTCCAGGCCTCAGGCTGTTTATCCAACCCTCCACCTGAAAGGGATGGGCACTCGGGACAATCACACAAATGCCAGGATCCGGAAGGAAGAGAAGTTTATCGGCGGGGGGGCGGGGGGGGGCACCTGACAGCGAGAACAGCAGCCCTGTGTTTTGGAGATGCAGGGTCCCAGGGCTGACATTTTCAGAGCTGTTTTCTGCTTAGTCAGGGTCACCCGATTTCTGAGAAGCTGTCCTGGCGGAAGAGTCTTAAAATGGCCGCGCTTACGCCAATTCCACCCATGCCTTGAATAGATTATTTCTCGTGCGCTGCTTAGGGCTCGAATCCTGAGCTATGGTGGTGAACACAGTCAGGGTCCCGACGTTCCAGCTGTCACTGTCCAGTGAAGGCACATTTGTGCATCGTGCACTTAGCGATCGCTTACTGAGGGGCCACTGCACGTTAGTGTTCTAGACACTGAATCTATAGCAGTGAACACAAGAGGAAAAAAAAAAGCCCTGTCCTTCTGGATTTAGTGTAGGGAAGGAGATCCATAATGCATACATAAACGAAAGACAGGGGTCAGTATGATGGGGACCTGGAGGGGACGCCAGGAAGTCCTGGGGAGTTGTTCTGTATGTGGATGGGCTGGGGAGACCCCTGAGCAGAGACCTGAGGGCAGGAGGGCAGGAGCTGGATAGATACCAGCAGAGGGTCTGAAGGAACAGTGAGTGCAAAGGCCCTGGAGCCACTGATGGGGTGGTGGAGACGGATCAGCTGGGCAGAGAAGAGCTTGGCTCTTGCTCCAGGTGAAGAGGGGTTCCTGGAGAGTCTGGGACAGAGAAGAAAGCTGATGTCACTTACAGATTGGGATTGGGAACAGATAGCAAGGGCTGCAGCAGCGAGACCAGCAGGAGGCTGCCATACTTGACCCAACAAGCGAGCTTAAACCAGGTTGTCTAGCTGAAGGCGGTGATCAGGAAGGGGTGTGTATGGTTTAGGTACAGAATGTCCCCCAGCAGAGCTCATGTTGGGTTGGCAATACGGAAATGCTCAGAGGTGACTCAGGGCTGGAAATCTATCGTGGATAAATCTATCGATGGCCTGACAATCAGCGTGGACTCCCTGGGTGGCAAATGCAGGGCGAGGAAGAGCCGGAGGAAGCCGGCCACTGCCATGCTGACTGTCTGCCCTGTCGCTTCCCCTGGCTCTGCCTCCACTGCCCAATCAGCTGTCTTCCACCATGATGCTTCTGCCTCGGAGCTGGAGCTGGCCAACTATGGACTGAAACTCTGAAGCTGCGAGCCCATAAACCTTCCCTTGTCTAAGGTGTTCCTGTCGGGGATTTTGGCTGCCGCAGTGACAAAGCCAATCCACCCAGGGAGGGACTCTGGGATACTCTGGAGGTGGTCACGTGCTTCCTGATGGTTGGAGGTGGGTGATAAGAGCGTTTCTGGGTCATGGGCCAGAAAGACGAGTCTGTAGAAGGGGAGGGTGGGAAGCACGAACTTGCCTGCACTGGGTGAGTCAGACCTGCTCTCGGACCTCAGGTGGATAGGCCTGGGCAGGGTGGAGTCACGCCTGCAGCTGGGGGAGAGGATCATGCTGGAGACAGGATTTGGGGGGCTGTCAGAATGCAGATGGATTGCCTGGAGGCCAGCTCGGAAAGGGGGAGCAGACAGAGAGCCAGAGGGCCCCAGCACGCTGGCATTAGAGGACAGGAGGGTGATTAATATTTATAGATGCGGCGGGTCCCAATCGCGCACAGATACACGCGGAAATCCATTATAGGTGGTATGGACGCCTTTATTTGTGGGGAGTCGACCGCCAGCCCCCACAGGCCCGCTGGGCTAGTGGGGGAGAGCCAGTCCCTCTGTCTCTCTATCGGGCTTCTCTCTGAACTCGCTTCTCTCAGATCCAGAGGGGTGGTCTCCTCTGGGAATCACAGGGCTCCGCCTCCTAGCTTCCGGCCCCACCCCCTGCAGGGCAGGGGGCTCGAACCTTTCATCCTGACCTCTTTGACTAAGGGGGGGAAGGGTTAAGGATGGTGGGGCAATGATTGGCTCCTCTAGTTACTTCCTGCTGCGAAGGGGCATCGTCAGTCAGGGGCCCCAGGTCGGGAGAAATCGGAATCTGAGCCCCCGGAAGGGGGCAGGTGGGTGTGGTCGCAGCGAGAGTTGGAGGTTACCCTGGAGAGCTCGGTGACATGGTTTGCTTTGAGAAGACTAACAGGCAAGGTGCTATTAAAGAAAAAGAAAATCATGAGAGTGGAACCCAGGCTGGGCAGGAGCCCTTTTAGATACGAGCCATATTGTCACTAGATCTATTAATACAAATAGCACTTCCCTGAGGAAGACATGTGCCACCCCTTTAGCAGTTTTTCATTAGACCAGAGTCATTAATAGCAGCACCTCCCGGAGAGGACCCCACACCACTCTTTTCAGCAGTGAGTGGGTATGGATTTGTCTGGTCAAACAAACACCTGTTACTGTGTCAGGAGCATCAGTTACCAATTTTAGAGGTTTTAATACTTATGGCAATTTGGCATCCAAAGAGGGAGAGCACCGTAATATGTAAACAAGTGGACCTGCTAAAATATAAACATCAAAGAGAGTTATGTTGAGAGAAACAAAGTTTAGTGGGTCCCAACACCGGGCAAGAGAATTTGTCCTGGAGCTGTTGTAACGGAGCCCTTTTAGATATGGCCTAAGCCATCGGCAGAGGCAGGAGAGCTTGCCGTCATCACCCCGGACCGAGATTTGGGAAGGAAACTAAGGCCTGAAAGATTGAGCAGGCCACCAAAGAGGAAACTGGCTTACCCTGTACCTGTAGAGTTACCCTGGTCCAGCAAGGAAGATGGAGGAAGGAGGACGAGGGATTCCAGGAGCTATCAGTTCTTGGTCAGACCAAATAGGGCCAGTGGCAGGTCCTTGTCCAGAAGGGTAGACCCCCTGTATTGAGATACCTGAGGTCCACCGCTTTTTAAAGGGCACTCACCTTTCCAATGGCCATTTACTCCACACCTGAAACAGGCTCCTGGAGGTGGTTGTCTTTACTGTCGTCCTCTCGTGGGTGGTGCTTACCACCCGGAGGGCTGCCCTTTCTCCTCCGGCCTCAGGGCGGCTACCAGGGCTTGAGACTGTAAGTCCGCCATCTGACAAAGATGGAGGGTATGCTCTACTTCTACCTGTTCCTCTCTGGAATTAAAGACCTTAAATGCCATATTCATCAAATCTCAGACAGGGGTCTGCGGGCCATCCTCAGCTTTCTTTAATTTTTTCCGTATGTCAGGAGCCACTTGCCCAATGAAATGGGTGGCCAATATGATCGAGCCTGCCTCAGAGGATAGATCTAGACGGGTATAGCGTTTAAGAGCCTCTCGCAACCGATTAAGAAAAACTGCTGGGTTTTCGTTTGGACCCTGGGTGATTTCTCTAAGCTTATCATAATTAACCACCTTATGGGAGGCATCTCGCATACCATCAATAAGACATTGTATCATATAATTCCTTATTGCTATTCCCTCCTTTACATTATAATTCCAGTGGGGCTCCTCGGATGGAACTGCAGCTGTGCCAATAGGAAGCCCCGGATCTGTTAAATGAGCCTGGTCAGCTCTTTCCCTGGCCGCTTTCAGGATCCGATCGCGTTCATCTGCAGTTAGAGAAGAGGTTAGAATGACAAGCAGATCCCGCCAAGTTAAATCATATGCTTGTACAATATGTTGGAATTCTTTGATAAAACCAGAAGGATTGGTAGAAAAGGACCCCAGTCTCTTTTCCAGTTGAGTGAGGTCAGGAAGGGAAAAAGGGACATGGACCCGGACCACCCCTTCTGCACCAGCCACCTCACGAAGTGGGGCCAGGAGAGAGGGAGATGGGGCTTGTAACCCAGCTGGGTCAGACCCCGGCACCCACATTTCATCGCAAAATGGTGGCTGTGGGTCCGCAGAATTATAAGCCTGTGACCCAGAAGGGCCACCAGGTGGCGCCTGTGAGTTGCCACGTGGTGTCCAAGATGGCGGCTGTGGCTGGCGGGACTCCCCAGCCCGCATGCCTCGGGCAGTAGAGCCGGTAGAGGGAGAAAACAGAAAATGCAGTAGCCAGAAGGGCTGCATATAAGTGAGGTCGCACCATTTTGCCGACCGCGTACAAAATTCACTGAGAGCCATCAACATCCTAGGATCTAGCGTGCCAATTGCAGGCCATCGAAAATTATTAGTTAAATCATATGTCGGCCAGACCTTAGTGCAGAGAGACACGAGCCTCTCAGGGGACAGTTCCCTGGAGAACCCCAAAGTCTGGAAATTAGCCAACACACGGCCCAGCGGAGACTGAGAGTCGATCTCAACCTTTGATGGCTGACTTCCCCCCATGAGTTGTAAGTGGGCAAGAACGAAGGCAGATCCCCAGCGTACCAAGGCCCTGCCCAAGTCCGGAACAGATCGGGGATGTCAGAGAGAAGATGTCTCTTTTCTCTTTACACAACCCCAAATCAGCCTGACCGATCTGAGAGAACTGGAGGATACCAGTACCGGGTTCAAAAGCAGTCTGTCAGAATCCCCCCCAGTTCGGTAGAGGCTAAAAAAAAGCCGGAGCCCACTAACTCCCTTAAGAGGAAGCTTACCGCTGAGAGAGGCTGCTGTGGAGATTTGGCCTGAAATGGCTGCGAAAAGTTTTTTTAGAAATGGTCGCCGACTCCTAGGATTGGTTAGGAGTGGAAAGTGGGAGGGATTAAAGGTGGCGAGGCCTCCAGTGAGGCCATGAGGTGGGAGGGGTTAAAGATGGCGAGGCCTCCAGTGAGGCCATGAGGTGGGAGGGGTTAAGGATGGTGGGGCCAAGATGGCGGCCCCCCAGTGATTCCACATGTCCAAGATGGTGCCCCCCCCCAGTGATTGCACGTGGGGGCAAAGATGGCGGGCCAAAGCTGACGCTCCCCACCCCAGTGATTCCATGTGGCTGCTTACCGGAATGGCCGGGCCCAGGCAGCAGGGGTGGACGGGCACAGGGTGAAGGGCACCAGGGCGCGAGTCCGAGTGGAGGAACCAGCTGGAGCGCAGGCTGGACTTGGCGGGGCGGGGGCTGTTCAGCAGAGTGGCGGCCGCCCAGATGGAGGAGGAGGCAGCCGGCACAGGGGCCCGGGCCGCCTGGCGGGTCGTGCGGGCCACGCACGGCAGCACCGGCGGGCAGGTCTAAGCAATGCCGGGCACAGAGAAGGCATGGGCACGGGCGGCAGAAACGGCGCGCGCGGCGCCACCACGTATCTTCTTTCAGCTTTTGCAGAAGATCACCGTGTGCCCACCTGAGCGGGGCCAGCAACTCTCGGCCCCGGCGCCGGCGGGGCAGGCGGGCGCTCAGAGAGGGGATGGAGCCGGAGTGCGGCGCTTTTGTGTAAAGTCTGAGCATGGAGAATCAGCTGCAGGCAGAGCGGATGGAGGGTCCAATAAGCACAGGTCCAAGTTAGGCCCCATAAGTCTAATACGGCTTTTGGCACCAACTGATTAATATTTAAGGATGCGGCGGGTCCCAATCGCGCACAGATACACGCGGAAATCCATTATAGGTGGTATGGACGCCTTTATTCATGGGGAGTCGACCGCCAGCCCCCGCGGGCCCACGGGGACTAGTCGGGGAGAGCCCGTCCCTCTGTCTCTCTATCGGGCTTCTCTCTGAACTCGCTTCTCTCAGATCCAGAGGGGTGGTCTCCTCTGGGAATCACAGGGCTCCGCCCCTGGCTTCTGGCCCCGGAGGGGAGGAGTCTGCCAGCAGGAGAGCTCAGACAATGCGGGACCCCATTCCACCAGCTGGGCCGGATGCTGAGAGATTGGAGCACTAGCCACCAGCTTCCCTCTGGAAGACAGAGAATGAGCAGCAGCCCAGTGTAACAGGCAGAGATGGAGGGCCCCAGCGCGAACCAGGGAGGGCTTCCTGGAAGAGGGTGTCTAAGTGGAACCCCGAGGGTTGCAAACTTATTTCCCAGGTGGAAAGGGGAGGCCCAAGCTGAGGGCGCAGCACAGACAGATGTCAGCAGGAGACGACCAGTGCAGCCTTTTGGGGAAGCTAAAGTAGAAATGTCTGGCATTACCCAGGACCCGAGGAGGCCAGCAGAGCAGATGGCTGGGTCCTCAATTAGACATGGGCTTTGAGGGGCGGCCAGGAGAGGGTCTGGGGGCAGTGATATGGGGGATGGCGGACCTGTTCTGGGATGGGCTACAGAAGAAGCGACTGGGGGGAGGAGGATGGAATCAGATTTAGGGTGCAGGGGCATGTTAACGGGGTGAGGTCCCCATGGGGGGACACAGGGTCTGTGAGGCAGGGGCTGGTGGAGCTGACCTGCATCCCCAGCTCATTTCCAGGGCTGTTTGGGGTTGATCTGTTGGAGGCCGAGCTATGTCCTGGGGGATGGGTCCGATCTCCTCTGAGCAGTGGCTCTATCCTGCCTCATCCTGCTGTCTGTCTCTGTCCACCCACTGCCCCCAAAGTGACCATAGCACCTGGGGCTCCCCAAAAGGAAGCAGCCCCCACCATCTGATGCATGCTGGCCAAGAATCATACTCAGAGCTGGGCCTGGTGGCAGCATGCGGGAGGCTGAGACAGGAGGATCACGGTTCGCGGGCAGCCTCAACTATTTAGTGAGGCCCTCTGCAACTTAGTGAGACCCTGTTTCAAGATAAAGAATAGCCAGGCGTGGTGGCGCACGCTTGTAATCCCCGCACTTGGGAGGTGGAGACAGGAGGATCGCGCAGGTTCGAAGCCAGCTGTGCTGGCTTAATTGACCCTGTTTCCAAATAAAAATGTATAAAAATTGGTACCACCAAAAAAAAAAAAGATAAAGAATAAAAAATAGGGCAGGTGGTGTAGCTTGGAGGTCAAATTCCCCTGGGCTCCATCTCTGGACCACACACACACACACACACACACACAAGTGATACTCGGGACAATTTTGGAGCACCTGTGGGTGTCTCAAGTCCTAGAATTGGGGAAGTAGTGAAGAGCCAGGGGACAGGCCCTGCCCCATGGGGGACACTGGTACTGGAGAGGCTTCAAGGGGGGGCAGCATTGAAACTACAGGTCTGAAGGATGAGTGAGAGTTGGCCAAGGGGGAAAGGGTGGGGTGGAAGAGTGTCTGAATGGGACAGCACGAGGAGGGCTCACTGGGGCGAGGGGAGAACAGGAGGATGTAGGGGGAAGGAGCCCGGGGTGCTGGGAGGTGCTGGGTGGAGGTAAAGAACCTCAGAAGTCAGGCTTGGGAAGCTGGGCCTAGTCCTGAGGGTGCCAGGGAGCCAGGGAGTGTCCTAGGTAGGGACTGACTTGCTCAGGCTTGCTTACAAAAGAATTCAGACCCAGGACTTGGGAGGCTGAGACGGGAAGATCACAGATTTGAGGACAGCCTCAGCAAGCAGTGAGACTTTCATCAACCTAGCGAGACCCTGTTTCAAAATAAAAATAAAATAGCCGGGCGTGGTGGTGCACGCTTGTAATCCCCAGGACTTGGGAGGCTGAGACGGGAGGATCACATAGGTTCGAAGTCAGCCTCAGCTATTTAGTGAAGCTCTCAGCAACTTAGTGAGATTGTGTTTCCAAGTAAAGTATAAAATAGGTCTGGGAGTATAGCCCGGAGGTAGAAAAGCCCCTGGGCTCCACCCTCAGTACCACAATAATAAATAAATAAATAAATAAATAAATAAATAAATAAATAAAAATAAAATAGACAGGCATGGTGGTACACTCTTGTAATCCCAGCATTTGGGAGGCTTAGACAGGAGGATCACGGTTTGCGGACAGCCTCAGCTAGTACTTAGGCCCTTTGCAACTCAGTGAGACCCTGTTTCCAAATAAAAAATAAAAATAAAAAGATAAAAAATAGGGCTGGGGGTATAGCTCGGCGGTAGAATGCCCCTGGGTTCCATCACCAGTACTGCAAAAATAATAAATGAATAAATAAATACATAAATAGATAAATAAGTAATAGAGCTGAGGATGTAGCTTGGAGGTAGAATGTCCCCTAGGTTTAATCCCCAATGCCACACACATACACAAAAGAAAGAATTCAGAATTCAGAGACGGGGGTGTGTGTGTGTGTGTGTGTGTGTGTGTGTGTGTGTGTGTGTGTGTGTCAGAAACACCCAGTCTCAGCCCAAAGGGTCCCAGGACCATCTCCTACGGCAAGACCCCTTCTCTCGCGGCGCCCTGGGTCACCACGGCTTGCCCTCCTCACTACCTCTTGACTTGGCGTCAACCACGTTTGAACAGGCGCCTGAGCCCCGCGGGGTGCGGGCGCCCAGGCCGGTCCCCTGGAGACCCCAGGCCATTTAACTCGCGGCTGCGCGGTGGGCTGGGCGCCCGGTGGACGGCGTCCCGGCAGGTGGCGCTGGGATGCTCCGGAGCCGCCCACGGGCACCACTGACTTGTTGAGAGGCAGCGCTCGGGATGCCACCTGGATAGGCTGTCGGCGGGACGCTGAAGAAATAAATCTGTTCACCGAGACTCGCCGCCCCCTCCCCACCGCGCAGTCCCCGCCCCCGGCGCCCGGAGCGAGCCTGGGCCGGCCCGCAGCGCCACCGTGTGGAGGCCGTGGGTCAGGACAACGGGACGTCGGGTCCCCGCATTAGCAACACGTACAGATTCAACTTGTTTTTTTCAAAATGGAAACATATTGTCAGTCTCTTGGTGATTTGCAATGATCAACTAATACAGGCTTTAAAATATTCAAATTCCATAGACTGTACACGGGCAGAAATTAGCTGTTTTCTCAAAAAAATTTTCCCCTTCCCCTCCCCATCCACCCAGGACAAACACTGATTTGATGTTGGCAAAGGGGCTTCTGATATTTTTTTTTCTACAGAAAAATGTGTGTGTACGTATGTATACACAAATGAGATTATATTATGCGTGCCTGATATTCTGCTGTCCACTTTGCTTTTCGAATTTGTTTTTAATTAGCTGTGGAGGAGAGACTAAAGAATATTTGATATGTGTAAGGTGTGTGAATCAGATTGAAATGGCTGCTTTGTGCTGGCTGTTCAATTTAAGAGCATTTCTATTTTCTTGTTTCTTTTATGTCTCACTTTTTTAAAAATTAAAATATATTTATTTCTCTCCCCTTTCTGAATTCCTTCTGAACTGATTTGACACTTTTATTAACCTGTGTTGTCAATTTATTTATTTATACTACGGATTGAACCCAGGGCATTCTATTTCTGAGATATACGACCAGCCCTATTTTATTTATTTATTTATTTATTTATTTATTTATTTATTTTTGTGGCACTGGGGGTGGAACCCAGGGGCTTTTCTACCCCTGGGCTATACTCACAGACCTATTTTATTTGGAATCAGGGTCTCACTAAGTTGCTGAGAGCCTCACACAGTAGCTGAGGCTGGCTTCGAACCTGTGCGATCCTCCTGTCTCAGCCTCCCATGCGCTGGGATTACAAGCGTGCACCACCACGCCCGGATATTTTATTTTTTATTTGGGAGAAAAGCATCTCTTTAAGTTGTCCTCACTAAATTGCTTAGGCTGGCTTCTATTCTGTGATCTGTTACCCTCCCGTCTCAGTCTCCAAAGTACTGGCATACAGACTCGCCCCACCACAACCAGCTTATCCATTTATTAATTTGTTATTTTTTCTTTCTTTTGGTGCTTATCCTAAAAATGGTCACATGTAGGTTGACTGACTGATATAAATATAAATGAATACACTCCTCACTTACGTGAAAATGCAGGAACCTTAGACCACTTAAAAGTCCATTTACCCCCTCCGGATTTATGTACTGTTATCATCTGGTACCATCTGGTATTTGCATTAGTTGTCTGTTTGAAGCTCCTCAAGACTTTGTTATTATTGTTTTGTGCAGACAATATTTGTTTAGATTAACCAAATATCTCCCCTCCACGGGCCTGCATGCTTGCCTTGCGTCTTTGTTTCCTTGGCCTGGAAACCTGGCTTCACTGATTCCTTTGATGGGGGATGCTGGTGATACAGTGTTTCCGGTTTTATTTGTATGGAATGTCTCCATTTCCCCCTTTATTTTGAGGAGTATTTTTTGGGGGGGGGGGCTGGAAGAATTATTGCAGGTTGACCAAAAAAAAAAAAAAAAAAGAAAAGGAGAAAAGTAACAGAATTAAGTAGGAGATAGAAAACAAACAATAAAATGAGAAGCGTCAGCCAAATAGATCAGCAGGATTAAACAAAGGATTAAAAACTCCAATTAAAAGACAAACCTTATGGCACTGGGTTTTCTTTTCTTTTCTTTTTTTTTGTTTTGTGGGTCTGAGGATGGAACCTAGGGGCATTTGACAACCGAGCTATACCCTCTGCCCTATTTTTTTGTTGTTCTTTATTTTTTATTTTATTTTATTTTATTTATTTTTTTGGTGGTACTGGGGTTCCTGGAAGCCCTTCTACCTCTGGGCTACACGCCCAGACCTATTTTTATATTTTTTATTTGGAAACAGGGTCTCCTAAGCCAGCGCACGCGGCTGGCTTTGAACCTGCACGATCCTCCTGTCTCTGCCTCCCAAGCCTGCGCCACCACGCCCGGCTTGTTCTTTATTTTGAAACAGGGTCTCACTGAGTTGCAAAGGGTCTCACTAAGTAGCTGAGGTTGTCCACGAACCGCGATCCTCCGGTCTCAGCCTCCCGAATGCTGGGATTACAAGCGTGCGCCACCATGCCCGGCTTCACACTGGATTTTCTAAAAAGCCAACCATGTGCTGCCTATAAAAAGGATGTGTCAAATATAAGGATAAAAAAATGAGGAGAGTAAGAGGATGAGGACATATCAAGCGAACGCTAACCAGAGTTAAGTGGGAATAGTGACATTATGATCAGCAGAAACAGAGCTTAAGAGAAAAAAGGTTAACAATACACAGTGCTACACACAGAGGGAAGATTTCTGATCTATCATGCAGATACGAATCTAAATTTGCATGCCACGAATAACATCACCTCAAAATACATAAGGCAAAAATCAAGAGAACTAGAAGATGAAATAGATATATAGTCCTATCAGTAGCTCATAGGACAAGAAGATAAAAGATAGCTGGGGATGGTGGCGCACTCTTGTAATCCCAGTACTTGGGAGGCTGAGATAGGAGGATCCCAGGTTCGCAGCCAGTCTCAGCTACTTAGTGAGGCCCTCCGCAACTTAGACCCTGTTTCAAAATAAAAGATAAAGAGCCAGGCATGGTGGTGCACACTTGTAATCTCAGCACTTGGGAGGCTGAGACAGGAAGATTGCGCAGGTTCGAAGCCAGCCTCAGCTATTTAGGCTCTCAGCAACTTAGAGAGACCCTGTTTCCAAATAAAGTATAAAAAATAGGTCTGGGGCTGGGCATGGTGGCGCACGCTTGCAATCCCAGCATTTGGGAGGCTGAGACCGGAGGATCGCAGTTCGCGGACAGCCTCAGCTACTTAGTGAGGCCCTCTGCAACTTAGTGAGACCCTGTTTCAAAATAAAGAATAAAAAAATAGAGCAGGGGTTGTAGCTCGGAGGTCAAATGCCTCTGGGTTCCATCCCCATACACACACACACACACACACACACACACACACACACACACACACAAGTCTGGGAGTATAGCCTGGAGGTAGAAAAGGCCCTGGGTTCCACCCCAAGAACCATAAATAAATAAATAAATAAATAAATAAATAAATAAATGATAAAAGCTGGGCGTGGTGGTGCATGTTGTAATCCCAGCATTCGGGAGGCTGAGACCAGAGGATGGCGGTTCACAGACAGCCTCAGCTACTTAGTGAGGCCCTCTGCAACTCAGTGAGACTGTTTCAAAATAAAGAATAAAAAATAGAGCAACGGATGTAGCTTGGAGGTCAAATGCCCCTGGGTTCCATCCCCAGACACCCCCCCCCCACACACACACACACACAAAGGATAAAAAATAGGGCTGGGGTATATCTGGGAGGTAGAGTGCTCCTGGGTTCCATCCCCAGTACCACACACACACACACACAAAAAAAAAAAAAGATAAAAGATTAAGATTAATTAAGAAGGGAATCACAGAAGTGTGTTATATTCTTTTTATTGAATGCTATAGGGTAGACAGAATTTTTGTCTAATTATTGACAGCTTGATGGTGTGTGCTTGACATTTCCCTGTATGAGCTACCTGTTGCTGCAAAACAAATCGCCCCACACTTCGTGGCTTAATTATTCACTCTTTCTCAGTGTCTGCAGCCAGGGCTTTTGAGAGCTGCTCAGCTGGGGATGGCGGCTGCGACTCTGTCCTTTCTCCTGGGTTTGCACTGGAATGGCAGCCAGACTGTGCTCATGTGAGTGGAGGCTGGACTGGGGCTGGAGAATTGCTTCCCAGATGGTTCACCCACGCCACCGTCCCTCCTTTTAGTCATGGATAGAACCGCAGATTAAAAAGAAATTAGTAAAGACTTCAAGTCGGTGCAAGCTATTGGCAAGAGGTCTGCTCCTCGGGGCTGCTGTGTGCTCTGGCTTCCCCAAAGGGAGTGCTGCCGGAGACAGCAGGTGGAGGGGCTGATGTCTTTTGCGATCTGGCCTCTGAAATCACACACTGTCCTGCTGTATTCTTTCGGTCCCCTACACAAACCCTGGAATGTGCGTGAGGGAACTGCCCAAGGGTCTAAATACCAGGAAGCCATCATCCCTGGAGACCATCTTGTTGGCAAGAAGCAGGATAACCATCTTCTATATCACCTCTCTTCTCCTTCAGGCAAGGAGGACCCCACTCAGGCTAACACCCCAAGCCAAGGCACGCCCCTCTGACAGGGCTCTCCGTATTCTGCTAGGGCTCCAACACCCCCATAATGATTATTTAGCAAGTGCACTAAGACGGGTGTGGTGGTGCAGGCCTATAATCCCAGTACTTGGGAGGCTGAGACAGGGGGAGCACAAGTTCAAGTCATACTCAGGAACTGAGCAAGGCTCTCAGCAACTTTGCAAGACCCTGTTTTTGTTTTGTTTTGCAGGTTTGGGGATGGAACCCAGGGGCATTCCACCTCCGAGCTATACCCCCTGACCTATTTTTTATTCGTTACTTTGAAACTGGGTCTCACTGAGTTGCAAGGGCCTAACTAAGTAGCTGAGGCTGTCTGTGAACCACGATCCTCCGGTCTCAGCCTCCTGAATGCTGGGATTACAAGCGTGCACCACCATGCCCGGCTCAAGACCCTGTTTTAAAATAAAAAAATAAAATGTAAAATAGGGCTGGAAGTGTAGCTCGGAGGTAGAATGCCCCCGAGTTCAATCCTCCAGTACCAATAATAACAATAATAATGATAATGATAATATTGATGACAGGCAAAATTGTGTGATTTCCTTTGTCCTGTTAGAGACCTTCCCCATAAGAGGTAAGAAAGGGATGGACATAAAACCAGAAGGGGCAAAAGCTGGGGATGAGGGTCCTGCTGGTGTTGCTGGGTACAGATTAAAGAAGGTGAGCTCGTTCCCAGAAAACCCCTGGCACGGTGGGTGCCCACATCCTCGCTCATCCACCTGCATCTTCCCAGCTGCGTGGGCAGAGCTGGCCCCGAGGCCCAGGCCTGCGCCCCAGAGCGAGACGGGTGCTGTATTTGAGGGGCCCTGCTCCACCTGGAGCCTGCCCTGGGGGAGGAGCCTCATGGGAGGCCCTTGGGAGGACCTGGAAGGACAGGAAAGAGGGCGGTGCTCATGGTGTGGATGGGAATCTCACGTCCAGGTAAGAGGCTTTAAGTCAGGACACCTGTCGGCAGTATCCAGGTCCAGGGCCTCGGGGTGCAGGCATGCGAGGTGGCCCAAGGGCGCCTCAGTATGCCGGGGGCTGGCTTCACAACTCAGTCTCAGCTGCACAACTCAGTGGCCTGGGGGAGGCCCTTCACCTGCCTGCGCCCCTCTGCCCTTGCTGACAGGAGGCCAGGAGACCTGAGGGTGCTCAAGGTGTGGGTTCGGGTGTAGAACTAAAACTCAGAGCCAACGCAGGCCGTGTATGGAGTGGTTGGGGTGGTCGCTCCCACCCTGGGGGCCCTGAGGCGGGGCTGGGGAGCCTCCACCATGGAGTTGAAGGAGCCACAGAGTCTCTGGGGAGGCCAGCAGGGGGTTGCCATGGAAACCATCTCACAATATGCCCCCTCACTCTGGAGCTCCAGGAAGTTTCCTGAATAAGAATTCTCATCTTTAAGGATGCTGCTTCCCACCCCCACGGGCACCCCCACAGTGCCTGTGCATTTGTTGGTGCTACTGGATGGCGTGTGTGGGGTGTGTGTGTGTGTGTGTGTGTGTGTGTGTGTGTGTGCTTTCGTGCACACACGCAACTCCTCTCACCACACAACCCTAGAGGCGCCTCTGTCTTCTCTGAGCCTGCATGTGTGCATCTCCTCTGCCTGGAACAGCCCCCCCTCCCCAGCGGCCCCTGGGCCCTTGGCCACCTTGGAGCAGGTGGGCGAGTCCCCTCCCGCCAGGCGGTCCCTGCCTCCCTCTGTGGGCCAGGGCATCCTGTGCTCCCAGGCTTGGCACCCTGCTTCCTTGTCCCCAGCACTGACTGGTGTGTCCTACACCTGAGAGCAGGACTGGGGCTCGTCTGTCCCCAGCACCTGGCACAGAGAGAGGCCCCCATAGATGCCCGTTGATGCCTCAGGGGCAGGGGAATGGCCACTTGCATGGCCGCTTCTGCACAAGAGTTTGGCACAAACTAGTCTTCCCAGGTCAGCTGGAAAGACCAAACTGTCACAAAGCTGGCAGGTCCCTTAGAGAATCCCAGGCCTGGTGGCGTGGACCCTCTGGGAGCCTGGTGGAAAGGCAGCGTCCCAGGCCCCGCCCACACCCACTGAGCCCGACTCTACCTTTAAAAAGCATTCCTAAACCGGGCGGGCGTGGTGGTGCACACTTGTAATCCCCACGCGCTTGGGAGGCTGAGACAGGAGGATCGCAGGGGTTCGAAGCCAACCTCAGCTACTTAGTGAGGCTTTCAGAACTTAGTGAGACCCTGTTTTCAAATAAAATATTTAAAAAAAGGTCTGGGAGTATAGCCCGGAGGTAGAAAGTCTCTGGGTTCCACCCCCAGTACCACCAAATAAATAAATAAATAAATAAAATTTAAAAAAAAATAAAAAGCATTCCCAGGCCGGGCGTGGTGGCGCACGCTTGTAATCCCCACGCACTTGGGAGGCTGAGACAGGAGGATCGCACAGGTTCGAAGCCAGCCTCGGCTACTTAGTGAGGCTCTCAGCAACTTAGTGAGACCCTGTTTCCAAATAAATTATAAAATAGGACTGGGGGTATAGCCCAGAGGTAGAAAGCCCCTGGGTTCCATCTCCAGTTACACAAAAAATTAAAAATTGAAAAGCATTCCCAGGTGACTCCTGGGCATGGCAAAGACTGGGAAGCTCTGCTCTAGTGGCCCCACCTCCCACATTGTGTTATTACTAATTATTATTGTACTGGGGATTGAACCTAGAGACATTCCACCTCTGATCTATGCCCCCAGCCCTCCCTTTTTATTTTCTATTTTTATTTTAATTTTAAAACAGGATCTTGCTAGGTTGCTGACAGCCTTGCTCAGTTGCTGAGGCTAGCTGGGGGTGGTGGCACACACTTATAATTCCAGTACTCGGGAGGCTAAGACAGGAGGATCACAGGTTTGTGGCTGGTGTCAGCAACTTAGGCCCTTAGCAACTTAGTAAGACTCTGTTTCAAACTAAAAGAATAAAATATCTAGGAGATGTAGGTCAGAGATAGAATGCCTCTAGGTTCCATCCCCAGTACCAAAAAAAATTGGGGGGGGGGGGCTGAGGCTGGTCTCAATTCTGTGATCCTCCTGAGCTTCCCTAGTACTGGGATTACAGGCATGCGCCACCACGCTTTACCTTCCACTTTACAGACAGGGAAACTGAGGCCAACAGACTGGAGGGACCTTGCAAGGTGGCCCCCTCCCAGGGCCGGGCTCAGTCCCTGACCCTGCCAAGTGCAGCGGTAGCCTCAAATCCAACCCTCCGTGGAGCCCTGAGGTTTTCGCAAGGATCTCGCGTGCCCCCTAGTGGGCATGGAAGAAATGGCCTGGCCTGAGTCTGACCGAGGAGGAGGGGGCGTGGTAGGCCCGGGATCCCCAAGGCTGGGCTCCAGACGGGGAGGGGCTCTGCAGCAGGAAGTCAGGAAAACCTCAGGCTCTGGATGTAGAGCACAGACCTGCGGGGTGCTCTACCTGGCCTCAGTTTCCCCCGGGAGTGTCAGTCCAGGATGCCGAGAAGTTGATGCGGGACAGGTTTATGCTCCCAGCACCTGGCGGGCCTGTGGTCACTGTTATCACCAGCTTGGCCGGATGGAGGCCAGAGACGGAGTGCGTTGGTGATCAGGGAAGGTACTTGTCACAACAGTAGCAGCTGCTGCCAGGGTGGAGGGTAGGGGTCCCTGGGTCTTTCCGTGTGTGTGTGTGTGTGTGTGTGTGTGTGTGTGTGTGTGTGTGTGTGTTGGGGGGATCACTAGAGTATAGCATGGTCTGACCCAGAGGTCTGCTTTATTATATATATATATATATATATATATATATATATATATATATATATAGTGTGTGTGTGTGTGTGTGTGTGTGTGTGTGTGTGTGTGTGTGGTACTGGAGGAATGGAACCCAGGGGCTAGCTATCTACCTCCGGGCTACACCCCCAGACCTGTTTTTTATATTTTATTTGGAAACAGGGTCTCACTAAGTTACAGAGAGCCTCACTAAGTAGCTGAGGTTGTCTTCGAACCTGCACAATCCTCCTGTCTCAGCCTTCCAAGTGCTGGGATTACAAGCGTGCGCCACCATGCCCGGCTTATTATTATTATTATTATTATTATTATCATCATCATCATCATCATCATCATCATCATCATCATCATCACAGTACTGAAGATGGAACCCAGTGACCTTCTACCTCCAAGCTACACCCCCAGCCCATTTTTTACTCTTTATTTTGAAACAGGATCTCACTAAATTGCAGAGGACCTCACTAAGTAGCCGAGACTGTCCGCGAACTCGCCATTCTCCCATCTCAGCCTCCCAAGTACTGGGATTACAAGCGTGTGCCACCACGCCCGGCTATTTATTTATTTATTTATTATTTTATCATTTATTTATTTTCCAGCGGTGGGAATTGAATCTAGGGCCTTGTGAGTACTCTTCCACTGAGCTCTACCCCAGCCTTATTTTTTTATTTTATTTTGGGACAGGGTTTTGCTCAGTGGTCCAGTTTGGCCTCAAACTTGCAGTCTTCCTGCTACAGCCTCCCAAACCTCTGGGATTCTAGGCTACAGGCCTACTTGGTCTTAGCACTGAAAGTCCCACATCCCTGGAGGTGGGGACAGTTAAAGCCCGAGCTAATGGATGTTAAACAAAGCCGTGAGTCTTGGTCCTTGCGGCTGCGCTGGGCCTTATATGGTGGGACACGGGAGCCTTCGGTCCTGAGGAAGAGGGGAGGGTCTCAGAAGGAAGAGGTCGGACGAAGAGCCTTGGGATACCGGGGGAGACTTAGCCAGGCCTGGCCGCTCAGGTGTCCCTCCATCTTCCCGGGGAGGGGGCTTCTTCCTCCAGGGACGGTGAGGGCCCCTCGCACACAAGGGTTTGGCGACCTGCTTCAGGGGAAGGTCAGAAAGCCCTTCCTGCGCATGCCGCTTCTCAGATTCCTCCAGTTTAAAATATTCCAAGTCTCCGGGTGTGGTGGCGCAGGCTTGTAATGCCCGCGCTTGGGAGGCTGAGACAGGAGGATGGCGCAGGTTCGAAGCCAGCCTCAGCTACTTAGTGAGGCTCTCAGCAACTTAGTGAGACCCTGTTTCCAAATAAAGTATAAAATAGGTCTGGGAGTATAGCCTGGAGGTAGAAAAGCCCCTTGGTTCCACCCCTAGTACAAAGAAAGAAAGAAAGAAAGAAAGAAAGAAAGAGAGAGAGAGAAAGAAAGAGAGAGAAAGAAAGAAAGAAAGAAAGAAAGAAAGAAAGAGGGAAAAAATAGGGCCAGAGGGTGTAGTTTGGAGGGAAAAGTCCCTGGGTTCAATCCCCAGTACCAAAAAAAAAAAAAAAATTGATAAAATCAATAGGGTGGTGCCAGCATAATTGAATATTGGTGGCTTTATCAGAAAAAAAGAGGGAGAGTGTGCATTTATGCCTCTACCATTTTGTACTACATTAAGATGTATAACTACAATGCACCAATTTAAAAAAAAAAGAGGGAGAGACCAGAAGATACACACCCTTCCTACCCCTGTCCAAGTCATGCCCTGCGCCACCTTGGGACTCTGCCAACAAGAAGGCCATCACCAGATGCAGCCCCTCTACTGTGTACCTCTAGAATCATTAGTCAAGAGAAATCTTTTTACTTTTTAAAGTAACCCAGCCTCAGGCATTTCATTGTAGTAATGAAAACTCTGTTTCTAAAAGTCACTTTTGAATTCAATGTCAATCTCCTTTCAAATCTACATTATAGGGGTCTTCTTCTCCTGTACATCTCAGCATGAGTTTCAGAAGGAGGCAGATGTCCGTATGTTTGGGTTTTGCTCATGAATTCGTGCATTGCACCTGCGTGTAAAGAGGACCTGTAGAATCCCAGAGCTGAGAATGAAGAGCTTCATCCCTGGCTCCTTCACATTCCCACATGGCGCTACCCTCTGCTTCCCCCCACCACCACTTGGATTCCCCCCTCTGGCTGTGTCTCATGCCTCCTTGGTACCTGCGTGAGAGCCTTCCACACTTAGGCTGAGAGCAACCCCCCAGCCAACCAACCTACAGGCGGGGTCAGGACTGGGCACCTGTCCTTCTAGCACGAACCAGAAGGTGGCAGTAGGCAGCTTCCACAACCTGGGCACGCTGAGCTACAGGGTGGACAGTGGCTGCAGGGGGCCCTGAGCACCAGGAAACCGGGCACAGTGCCACCTGCAGGCTGCAGTGAGCCCTGGGCCTCCTGGGCTGCTTAATTTCAGATGAGCTTCCAGGTGGGCCAGGAATGCCTGACACAGGCGCTCAGGATGTGGGGATCTCCTTCCCAGGGGGGCCCAGCAGCTGTGGGTGGGTCTGCACAGGAAGCCAGCGGGAGGGTCTTTGCCAGAGCCCTCGCAGTGCCCAGCATCACCTTGCCAGACAGAAAAACGCACAGAACCAAACCTGGAAACTCCAGCTTGTGCCTGCTGCGCTGGTGAAGACCTGACCTTCGGTGTCCGGCCGACCTCCAGCCAGGGTTCGCGGCTGGACGCCGCTGCTTGCTGACTTTCCGGGCTCGCCAACTTGCTGAGTCTTTCCCAGCCTCCGTTTCCTCATCTGTACAGCGGAGAGGACAACACCTGTCTCATAGACTAGTCACGAGGACTCACTGAAGCTACATGGCCGCGGGTTCCGCCGGGCACCTGAGCTCCAAGTGACCATCTAGCCAGTCACAGAAGGTGGAGGGTCACATGTGTTCTCTACTGTGCGCAAGCTAGGGAGAAAAGGGACACCAGAGGGAGTCTAGGTGACGCAGGGGACCCCAGTGGAGCCAGGGCGGTGGTCTAAGGGAGGGGAGGTGGAAGAGTGAGGTTGGTTAATGGAATTACTTTCGTCGACTCTGTGTACAAATGGGAAAATGTCATTGTCAATCTCAGTGCTTTGTCTTGGGAAGAGCGGAGATGGGGAGGAGGCACCAAGTGCCGTGTGCGTGTTTGTCACTAGCGACATGATTTATAGTATGTGAGACGATAATGCACCTATAAAAACACATTAAAAACAAACGAGCCGCCGGGCGTAGTGGTGCACGCTTGTAATCCCGCGCTTGGGAAGCGGAGACAGGAGGATCACGCAGGTTTGAAGCCAGCCCTGCTGGTTTAAGAGACCTTGTTTCCAAAAAAAATATTAAAAAATAGGTCTGGGAGTGTAGCCCGGAGGTAGAAGGGCTTCCAGGAACCCCAGTACCACCAAAAAAAAAAAAAAAAAAGAAAAGAAAGAAAGAAAGAAAGAAAGAAAGAAAGAAAGAAAGAAGAAAGAAAGAAAACCAAAATAACAAAAAAATGAGCCGGGCGTGGTGGCGCACGCTTGTCATCCCAGCATTTGAGAGGCTGAGACAGGAGGATCACGGTTCACGAACAGCCTTAGATACTTAATGAGGCCCTCTGCAACTCAGTGAGACAGACCCTGTTTCAAAATAAAGAATAAAAAATAGGTCTGGGGATACAGCTCAGAGGTAGAATGCCCATGCGTTACATCACCAATACTGAATAAAAAAGAAAAAAAGAAAAAAAAACACAAACAAATCAATGACATCACCACTGCTACCTTTAGCGGCCTAACTCTGCAGAGCCTCGGTTTCCCTCTCTGCGCTGTGCTATGGAGAACACCCTCCTTGGCCATTGGAGAGCGGAGGGAGCCAGCAGGAGTGGGGCTCTAGAACAGTCTGTCCCTGCAGGCTGGATTCAAAGCCTTTGAATCTGGAGGTGGAAGGACGCTCTTGCCCTAACTTCTTGTACGACCTCCGCCCTAAGTGGGTGTCCTATGTCTGCTTGAACGCTTCTAGTGATGGACAACTCGCCGCCTCCAAGAAAGCCCCGCGCCCAACCCTGTTCAGCTCTGGCCAGGACGATCCCCTCCGTACGTAGGGCCAAGACTCCTCTCCCAGTAGTTTTCCAGTCCGGCGTTGAACGTGTTCCAAACCTTTATTTCCCAGGGGCCATCTCTAACGCCCCATTTCCCTCCCCATGGCTAGGAGCTTCTGCTAAATGGATTAGTCCTCCAGCCTTGGTGAAATCAGATTCTGGATCTGGTGAGCAGTAGGGAGGGGGAGGGGCACGCTGAAGTTTAGAAGGGCAATTAACCCCTTCCACGCCAGCGCCAACGTCACCCTGCAGAGTTGGAGATCAGAGCGAGAGGCTGCTTCTGCTGGGTCTGGTGACATCCGCACTCGGTGCACATGTTCACAGAGTCACCGTACATGTCATTGTGCCTGGGGCTTAGAGCAGAACCTGCCGGCCATAGGTAGGGAAACCGAGGCTCGGGTAAGGGGCTAAACTGGGAGTTCCGCCTGCAGATGAGTTTATTTGACCACTGAAATGTCCTCAGAGGAGGCGGGCGTGGTGGCGCACGCTTGTAATCCCAGCACTTGGGAGGCTGAGACCAGAGGATTGCAGTTCGCAGACAGCCTCAGCTCTTACTTAGTGAGGCCCTTTACAACTCAGTGAGACCCTGTTTCAAAATAAAGAACAAAAAATAGGGCTAGGGGTGTAGCTCAGAGGTAGAAGGCTCCTGGGTGCCATCCCCAGTCCTGGGAAAAATAAAAAATAAAATAAATGTTCTCAGAGCCCTAGGTCAGGCCCTGTGCTGGACGCTAGGGTTAGGTAAACAAGATGAAGATCTTATGTGGTGTTAGGTTCGTGGTACTGAGCCACAAGCTGGGTGCGATGGCATTTGCCTATAATTCTAGTACTAGGGAGGCTGAGACAGGAGTATTGCAGTTTCAAGGCCAGCCTCAACAATTTAGCAAGACCCCTAGGAGCATAGTGATATCCTGTTTCAAAATAAAATCAATAAATAAAAAGGACTAGCTAAGAGATAGAACATCCCTGAGTTCAATCTTCAGTACCAAAAGAAAGGGGGGTAAATGCAGGGCTGGGCACTGTGATGTACCTGTCATTCTAGCTACTTGGGAGGCTGAGGCAGGAGAATCACAAGTTTGAGGCCAGCCTAGGCAAATGAATGAGACTATGTCTAAAAGTAAAAAGGGCTGGGGACCTGGGCATGATGGCGCGTGCTTATAATCCCAGCATTTAGGAGGCTGAGGCAGGAGGACTGCAGTTTGAGGACAGCCTCAGCTACTACTTAGTGAGGTCCTTTGCAACTCAGTGAGACCCTGTTTCAAAATAAAGAATAAAAAATAGAACCGGGGGTGTTGCTCGGAGGTAGAACGCCTCTGGGTTCCATCCCTTATATCACAGGGGGAAAAAAGGGGGGGCTGGAGATATAGCTCAGAGATATAGTATCCCTGGGATCAATCTCCAGTACCACAATGCATAAGTAAACAAATTAATGAATAAATAAATAAATGCTGCTTAATGGTGGTGAAGAAGAAGGAGGAAGAGGAAAAGGTGGAGGAGAAAGTGGAGGAGGAGTAGGGGGAGGAGGAGGAGAAGGAAGGGAAGAAGAAGAAGGAGAAGGAGGAGGAAGAGAAGAAGAAGAAGAAGAAGAAGAAGAAGAAGAAGAAGAAGAAGAGGAGGAGGAGGAGGAGGAGGAGGAGGAGGAGGAGGAGGAGGAGGAGGAGGAGAAGGAGGAGGAGGAATTAGTGGTAGTATATACAGGACAGAGAGTGATGAGGTAAATAATCCATTCTCCCCAGGAGCTAGAACGCTGGCTTTGTCCATCCATCTGTCCGCTCCTTCATCCGTCCATCCATCCCACAACATGCACTGCATGCCTGGAATTAGGGGTTCCCAGAATCAGGACCTGGAGCCAGTTGTAGACATTTGTTACTTTGGCAGCTTAGCATCCACTTTCTCCTGAGTTTGCTTTGGGGAGACCTCACCCCCCCAGCCTGTGTGTTTCATTACCTAGCAAAAGGCACCTTCCATCTTGGGGCGGCCATATGATCTGGCTGAGCCAATCGGGGCCTCCCCTGATTCTGGCCATGATGATTGATTCAGGGGTGGACCCAGGACCTAAGTCAGACTAACCATGATGGAGGAGCCTCAGGTCCAGGGCTTTGTCTTGAGGTCTGGAGGAAGAGCTCTGTCTTTTCCACTGGGCTTACTGGTGATGCTGTAAGAAAGAAAATAGATCTTTTCTATTGAAGTTCTGATGCCATGGTATTCATTTTGTAACAGAAGCTTAGGAATCCATTTTGTAACTTTTTGGTATACCAGTCTGGATGCCCCGCTGCTGGAAGTATAGGTTTCCTATTTCTCCTTTGTTCTAAAGAAGAAGGAAAAACTTGCCCAGTGGGAAACTAGCCAACCGGATTAGATTGTGAGGTCTCGCCCCAGCCAATGGGGAATGACACCATGGATAAAATGACAGGAGGATAAAAAGGAGCCCAGAATGCCCTGCCATCTACTTGCCCCGATTTTAGGGTGTGCTTGCCCTTCTGTGCAGAAGTAAAGTACCTTGCTGAGTTACTTTTGAGCTTATGAGTGTTTATTTACTACTCCCCTAAAATCTGTTTCTAACAATGGGAGCTGCCGAGGCCATCCCACAGAGCCAGCTGAAGATGGAGCTGACCAGGAGAAGCGGGCAGTCAGTGACGCTGGTGACATTGTTTTATGGTCTTGAATCATTTGTGCCCCGAGTCACATCTGTCCTTTAATAAAGACATTGGAAGCTCAATTCTCATGGTCGGCTCTTCTGAAAAGAGGCTTAAAGGTGTGCGGAACTATCACCATCATCATTACCGCCCCCATCGCTGTCATCATCTCATCACCTTTGCCATCATCCCCTTCATCACCAGTATCCTCATCACCATCACTATCGTCACAACATGTGACCACGATCATGGTCCATCACCATCATCAACAGCGGAGATCCATCCTACCTTGTGTGTGAGCGCGCGCGTGTGTGTCTGTGTGTCTGTTACTGAGGATTGAACCCTCGGCATTATACTTCTGAGCTATACCCCCAGCCCTATTTTATTTTTATTTTGAAACAGAATCTCACTAGGTCGATGAGAGTCTCACTACTTGCCGATGTTATCCTCGAACCTGCGCTCTTTCTGTTTCAGCCTCCCAAGTATTGGGATTACAGGTGTGCTCTACCACACCTGGCCTGAGATCCATCCTTTCAGATTCAAACGTCCTCCAGTCTCAGTGCAGCGACATGGCCCCTCACCATGGGCGTTTAGGACAAGCCAGGACGAGAGGGCCAGGAGTCTCACCATTCAGAATGCGCGCCCTGGACCTTGCGTGCAGTCCTGCTCTGTTCTGCTCGGTCCGTGCCAGTGTAGGGCCTTTTGGTGTGATTCCTTCAAGAAACCACTGCTCTTTTGTCAGTGGGTATAGCCATCTACCTGGGATGGGGAGAAGACCCGCAGGACACCGCACTGTGTTCAGATTCCCAACCACGCCTGGTCCCTCTGAGACGCGGGCCTCCCAGGGCTTTATGGGGACACACTGGCACCAGTCTCTCCCCTGTGGACTCTTTCCACGAGTTACTCAGAAACCTGTGTTATACCCAAGCCTCCTCTCCCAACTTCTTTGTCCTTCTAGGATGCTTCATACCGACTTTACACCTTTCCTGCCAGGTGAGTGGAGTCTGAGGAGGGAAAGGCCAACCCAGCATTATAAGTGTCTCAAGGTCAAAGAACACGGAAGAGATAGCTGGGCATGGTGATGCATGCCTGGAATCTCAGTACTTGGGAGGCTGGGACAGGAGGATCACAGGTTGGAGGACAGCCTCAGCAAGTAGTGAGATTCTTAGAAAGACCCTATTTCAGCCGGGTGTGGTGGCGCACGCTTGTAATCCCCGCACTTGGGAGGCTGAGACAGGAAGATCACACAGGTTCGAAGCCAGCCTCAGCTACTTAGTGAGGCTCTCAGCGACTTAGTGAGACCCTGTTTCCAAAAATAGGTCTGGGAGTATAGCCCAGAGGTAGAAAGCCTCTGGTTCCACCCCTAGTACCACACACACACACACCCACACACACACACACACACACACAAAGAAAGACCCTATTTCAAAATAAAAATCAAATAGGGCTGGGGATGTAGCTCGGAGGTAGAACGCCCCTGAGTTCAATCCCTAGTACTAAAAGAAAACAACACGGAAGAGTTGTCTCCAAGTCCCTCTCGCCACCTGCCCTTCCCACCGGCTCCCGCGGCCACCTGCGCTGGACTGCACCGTCCTCGTGTGGCTTGATGTCTTGGTAAGCTCCACTCTGTGACGCTCGCTCTCCTTCCCGCTCTCCCGTTCCAGCCTCCAGGGGGAAACTGCCCCAAAGACCCTCCCTGCGTCTCTCCTCATCTCTGGCCTCTGCCTTCTGGGTCCCATTTGCCGGCTCCTCTTCCTTGAAAACGTCCCTCCCTCCTGGGGTCCCTTCTTCTTCCCTTCCTCTCTCGCCCAGCACGCTCTCTTTGCTTTCAATCTTGCACATGACTGTCTTCCAAAGTGCTGCCCTCCCGCGCTGGCCCGGCGCCTGCGCTCCAGACCAGGGCTCCAGCTGCCTTGGCACCTCTCCCCTGATGGCCCCACACAGCTCCATCCTGTCAAAAGCTGAACTCTGCGTTTCCACCCTCCCAGCCTGTGTCTCCCCTTCTTCACTCCTAGCTTGGGAAAGGTCACCCCGTCTGTCCCGCTGTCCAGGATCTTCGATGTCCTCCTTGACCGACCCATTTTCTCAATTTCCACACCCAAGTCATCGCCAAGGCCCGCGGACTTGACGCCTCTTCACAAATCTTATCTGTTCACCCCCTCGCCACCCCTCCACCGCTGGCCTCAGTTTCCCAGTGGATACCATGTCCCTTCGGGGCCGTCCAGGTGCAAATCTGGTCACGTCACCTCTGCCTAAACCGGCTCCCGTCTCCTTAGAGACCGAATCCAAATCGCCCCTGCCCCAGACTGGAGTTGCCAGATTTAGCAAATAAAAATACAGGATGTCCAGTTA
Source organism: Muscardinus avellanarius (assembly GCF_963383645.1). Lineage (NCBI taxonomy): Eukaryota > Metazoa > Chordata > Mammalia > Rodentia > Gliridae > Muscardinus > Muscardinus avellanarius. Next base: position 14,459,680 of record NC_137799.1, read on the forward strand.
TGTTCAAATCCCACATAAACAATGAGTTTAAAATTTTTTTTTTTAGTGTGAGCCTCTCTCATGGAATACTTGGCATCGATGCTCTTCCATACCCTGGACACAGTCCACATCCCCAGCCTGGTTTCTTGTTACGCTGTACTTCACATCATAAATAAATTTGGGACAGATTGAACCACTTGAAACTCTCCCAAGTGGGACAGACATTCGCTCATGGATTCGTTCTTCTCACCCACAAAGGCCATTCTTCCTCTCTTGCTCTGGCCAGCATCTGCTCCTCTCTCGGGTCTCGGAACTTGGGGTTTTCTCCTCTCCGAGCCTCTCTCTCTCTCTCTCAAGATGAGCTAGCCGCATTCCCAGGTGACCCTGGGATTACTGCCCCCAGTTGACTCACTGTCTTTCTCCCCTGCAGACGGCCAGTCCCCATCAACTCTGCAGACCCCCACCCCACCCCCACACACATCTGGCCTGGCCCACACAGCCCCCTGCAGCTGGATGCTCTGGGGCCCAAAAGCCTTGGCCGAGCCCCAGCTTTATTCTGGCTCTCCTGGCCCGGGGCCCAGAGTGAGGGTTCTCACTGCCTCCTCGCCCGAGTTCCCATGAAAAGTGGCCTCCACCCCGGCCCCCTGCCCAGGGCCAGATTACAAAATGCTGAGACAATGGAGACTCCCGGCCAACTTTCCAGCAGGCCTGCTGCTAGAACACCAGTCGCATCTGCTGCTACGGCTGGGGACAGACAGCGACAGCTGAGGCCACAGGGAGTATGGGTTTGTCACTCTGGTCAGCCGGGGCCTGGGAGCTGGGGAGGAGGACGCTCAGACCCCTGGGTTTGAATCCCAGGCCTGCACCTCTCCAGCTGCCAGGCTCTGGGCAGCTGCACAGCTTCCCCGCGGGCCTCAGTGGCCTTGTCTGTTTATCGCTTGTCAAAGGGGAGCCCCCAGCGCTTGCAGGACACAGCCAGACTCCAGTCCCTGACTCAGGTTTCCGCCTGTCTTCCCCAAGCTGGTGGCAGCACGTCCCAGGGACTAGGGCTCTCTTTATAGGTCGCCTCTCCCAGAATTATCCACCAGGCCTACCCTCTGCCTCCAGACAGCAGTCACATGGCAAAATTGCCCAGGTGGATAGAGACACGATGTTAAATCACGTTAAATCACGCTAAGGAAGCCGGGCGTGGTGGCGCACGCTTGTAATCCCCGCGCTTGGGAGGCGGAGACAGGAGGATCGCGCAGGTTCGAAGCCAGCCGCGCTGGCGTAAGAGACCCTGTTTCAAAAATATAAAATAGGTCTGGGAGTGTAGCCCGGAGGTAGAAGGGCTTCCAGGAACCCCAGTACCACAAAAAAAAAAAAAGACACACGCGCACACACACACATATGCATGCATGCGCACACACACGTAAGATTTCAAATAAAGAGCAGAAATAGGGAAGGTAAGAGGCTCACTTAGGGAAGTGGTGCACAAATTAAGAGAAGGCTGTGAGGAAGGGGTTACATTCCAGAGAAAGGTCTGGAACGAGCTACATTCAGTCTAGAAGCCTTCTCCCTCTTGTACATGCATTTTGGGGGCTCACTATCTCATTTTGCACCATAGCTGAAAGCTTCTGGGCTATTTCCTCCTCATTGGAAACTCTCCCCAGGGTGCCTAAGTGAGACACCAGAGGGCTGGGCTCAAAGACCGATGCAAAGGATAGCATAACTGCCAGGGGCCATCTTCTGGTGAGCACATTTAGCCGCCCGCTCTTGCTGCCCCTCTGAAACTGCAGCTGAGGTTGGGGGCGGTCCCAGTATTTCCTTTCTTGCTTAATTTCCCCTCAGATCTCTCCGTTTTGCCCCGACCTGCTCATTTCTGTCTAGCTGACAGACACCTGGATTATCTGTTCACTCTCTGCCCTGCCCTTCAGACAGTAGGTGCTTCCAGGGCAGGGACCTATCAATTTAAAAATAACAGCAACCATGCCAGGTGTGGTGGCGCACCCTTGTACTCCCAGTGCTTGGGAGGCTGAGACAGAAGGATCATGCAGGTTTGAAGCCAGCCTCAGCTACTGAGTGAGGCTCTCAGCAGCTTAGTGACACCCTGTTTTCAAATAAAGTATAAAATAGGTCTGGGAGTGTAGCCTGGGGATAGAAAGGCCCTGGGTTCCATCACCAGTAACACACACACACACACACACACACACGCACACGCACACGCACACGCACGCACACACATTCATTTATTCTATATTTTGCGATAGGGTCTAAGTTGCAGAGGGCCTCACAAATTGCTGAGGCTGGCTGCAAACTCTTCATCCTCCTGTCTCAGCCTCCCAAGTACAGGGATTTGTAAGGGTGCGCCAAGGAGGGGTGGAGTGGCGCACACTTATAATCCCAGCATTCAAGAGGCTGAGACAAGAGGATCGCAAGTCACCAACAGCCTCAGCTACTTAGTGAGGCCCTTTGCAACACAGTGAGACCCTGTTTCAAAATAAAGAATAAAAAATAGGGCTGGAAGCTGGGTGTGGTGGTGCACACTTGTAATCCCAGCATTCGGGAGGCTGCGGTTCGCAGACAGCCTCAACTACTAAGCGAGGCCCCTTTGCAACTCAGTGAAACCCTATTTCAAAATAAAGAATAAAAAAATAAAATAGGGGTGGGGGTGTATCTTGGAGGTACAATGCCCCTGGGTTCCACCCCCAGTACTGCAAAATAAATAAATAAATAAATAAATAAATAAATAAAAATAGGGCTGGGGATGTAGCTTGGAGGTAGAATGCCCCTGGGTTCCATCCTCAGTACCGCAGAAAAAAAAGGGGGTACACCACTGAAAGGTTGAACTGGGGGTGTTGGGGCTTGGGGAGACTGTGAAGGAGGCCAAGCACCCACCGAGGTAACAAAAATCTGCTTTAATCTGAAAGAACTCGGCACCTTCGGGATTCGGGGTTCAGGGCGAGGTCAGTGGGTCAGGCGGAAGGAACCAAGGAGCCACCCACCTGGAGAGTCATCATGTAGTCTGGATGGCCTGCTGAGTCGCTCATGTGGTGTAGCAGAAATAGTCCTGCTTTTAAGCTGGTGTTTTAGGGGGTGGGACTGAGCATGGGAATGCCGATTCTTCTTAGGGAGCATGCTGACCGGTATCTTCCCCAACCTGGGACTGAAAAAGCAGCTCCATACCCGGCAGTCAAGGCTCTTAAGCCAGGGGATCAAGTCCTCCTCAAGTCACTTCAACCAAAACATCTCCAACCACGGTGGACTGGGCCTTTTACAGTGATCCTCACCACACCTACTGCCACCAAACTGCTGGGGGACTCCAACTGGCATCACCTTACTCGGCTAAAAAGGGCTTCATTACAACAGCCTCATGACAAATTCTCTTGTACAGTGTTGGGGCCCAACTAAGCTCCATTTTTCAGGGCATAATTCTCTTTAAGGCTATTATTTCAGCAGGTCCACGTATTTACATAGTACTGTGCTCTCCCTCGCCGGATGCCAGTCAGCCATAACTCCTCGTCTGTTAGAGTCTATTCGAATGAGCATTACCAAGCTGTACAGGGTAACCCCCAACTCCCGCTGCAGCCATACTCCCACCTGCACACTTCCAACCTCTCCCGGCCAAGGGGCCCTGTAGGATGGACGCCCCTGACAACAGGAAGTAGTTATGGACTCTGTCTCTGCCCATTATCACCAAAGGCCGGGATGATTGGTCGGGTCCCTCCCCCTCCAGAAGTGACCACAGCGGGGACAGGAGGCGGAACCCTGGAAGTGGAGCTATCTCAAGACTCCAGGTGCCCCAAGACATACTTGAGATCGCAAGACTACAGATGTCTGGAGAGAATCCGCGTTCCCACACTTAGTCCCACCCCCTAAAACATCGGTTTAAAAGCAGGGCTATTTCCACTCCACCACGCGGCGAATCAGCAGCCTGATCTGGAGCAGGACTCTCCAGGCCCTTCCACCGACCCACTGACCTCACCCCGAACCCTTAAGGTGCCGAGTTCTTTCAGATTAGAGCAGATTTTTGTTACCTTGGTGGGTGCTCTGCCTCCTTTGTGGTCTCCCCAAGGCCCAACACCCCCAGTTCAACCTTTCAACCATCACACCTGGAAAAACTTATCTGTATATTTATAGTCACTCTCTTTGGTCCTTGGTTCCAGACACATGTGTAAAATGACCTAGTATTGCATAGACAATGCTCACCCTCTTCTATGTTGGGAAAGCGTGATCATTCCGTAGGGTTCTTGGCTTACATAGCAGAAAAGGATTTCAGCCATGCTGGCCAGAAAAAGAGGTTTTATTTAGGAAAGTGAGGGGTTTGAGGGGGAAGGAAGGCCACCTTAAAGGGGGAGGTAGCTTCCCAGCAAGAGTCTTTTCTATTCTTTTATAAAACTCCTGGGAGGGTTTGGGTAGGGTGGCACAGTGGAGGTCTGGCCAGCTAAGCCTGGCCAGGAACCACTATCCTCCGGTCTCAGCCTCTCAAATGCTGAGATTACAAGCCTGCGCCACCACACCGGGCTCAGTTTTTTTTTTTAATAAAATAAATTAAAAAATAAAGTATACAGTGAGGTAGTATAGGAGAAATAAAACATCAGGCAGAAAGGAGACAAATTGGGAAGAAAAGGAAAATATAGTTTTAAAATCTAGAAAGTTCATAATCTCTAACTCTACCCCATAGGATGTGTTCTGTTTTAGGCTGAAGCCTTAATCAGCCCACACCCTTAATCACTCTGACCCCTCTCAGCACCTGAGATTCCTGAGATGCTTAGTAAACAAAGGATCAGAGAGGACAAAGATTAGACACCAGCTAGCCACCACCCAAGGTTGTCCTAAATTTTAGGAGGAAGTTCAAAACCAGGCCTGGTGGCATTGGTTTGTAATCCAAGCTTTTGGGAGGCTGAGACAGGAGGATCATGGTTCAAGGACAGCCTCAACTCAACTACTTGGGTCCTTTGCTACTCAGTGAGACCCCTGTTTCAAAATAAAGAATAAAAGCCGGGTGTGGTGGCGCACACTTGTAATCCCAGCATTTGGGAAGCTGAGACCGGAGGATCACGGTTCGCGGACAGCCTCAGCTACTTAGGCCCTCTGCAATTTAGTGAGAACTTGTTTCAAAATAAAGAATAAAAAATAGGGCTAAGTGATAAGTAAAATAAAAAATTAATGCGAGTAAAATAAAAATAACGTGAGTACGGCAGAGTGTGAAAAACACGAGAGAGGTCCGGTACACGTGGCATGTAAAGTTTTAATGGCACGGCTCTCCCGGAGATCAGGGCGAGGCACCGTGGGGCCCGCGCGCCTGTCCGAAGCTAGAGGACGCGGGCTCTCCTTTTCAAGGTATGCGTCTCGCGAGATGAGGGTTTACTCGCGGGAACGCCCAATTCTCGCGGGGGGGGGGGGGGGGGGGGGTGTTTCGGCCCCTCCCTTGCCCTGCAGAGGTCATGTGACACAAAGTCACATGAGTGCAGGACCCAACTTATCACTAAGATGTAGCTCAGAGGTCGAATGCCCTTGGGTTCCATCTCCAGACTCAAAAAAAAAAAAAAAAAAGAAAGAAAGAAAGAAAGAAAAAAGTGATTTTTCTTAGATTCATCAAAGAATGTTGAAGTCACTGGGCAAAAACTACACTTCATGCTGAAGCTGCGAGGCAGCTGGGAAAAGAGAAACCCTGGAGCTGCCCATCAGTAGGAATTCTTCAAAGAGCTTTAGCTGGCGGCTCAGTGTGGACCAAGTTAAAGCTAAGAACCCAAGGGAGGGGGGCACTAAGTTGAAAGTTAGGAACCTAAGTGGGATTTTTTGTCCCAAAGCCTACTTCTTGAAGAAGTTGGGTAAAAAATAGCCCCAAGCTCCCCCTGGGGAAGGGGAAGAGACTTTCTAAAATATCTGCAAGACTATTGTCTGGCCTGCCCTCAAGGGAAACCACTTTGCAAGTGTTATCTGATCTGAGCAAAGGGCGACTAGTTAACTCCACCCTGCTTTAGCCTTCCTGTGGGTGGGGGGGAGACAATTAAAAAAGCTAAGTAATTCTTCTAAAGGTCACAGCTCTGGGACTGGGCCTATTTAAAAATTAAATAGGTGGAATTTACTCGCAAGATCATAGACCTGCCTCTCCTCCCCAACTCCAGGGCACCACATCCACAGGTGGATTATAACTCAGGGCAACAAGACAAAGGCTCTATTTAAGAAAGAATTCCTGGGAAGACTAAAGACAACCAGAAAAAAAGACACCACAAAGAAATGGAGGGATTTATTTATTTGAAACCTCTGACACTAGACACTAGAGTAAATATTAGAAGCAGCCCAGTTTCTAGCCAGATAAACTAAAAGCCTCAGACGAAGACCCCCCACCACCGCCAGCTCAGTTCCTATGGTCAGATATATCACTGGGTGACTTTCAACAATTTAAAAAAATTAGAAGCCGGGCGTGGTGGCGCACGCTTGTAATCCCAGCATTCGGGAGGCTGAGACCTGGAGGATCGCGGTTCGCGAACAGCCTCAGCTACTTAGTGAGGCCCTCTGCAACTCAATGAGACCCAGTTTCAAAATAAAGAATAAAAAATAGGGCAGGGGTGTGGCTCGGAGGTCAAATGCCCCTGGGTTCCATCCCCAGACCTGCAAAAAAATATATATTAGAAAATGTGTTAAAAGTCAAGAAAGAACACTGAAGAAAGAAAGCAAGAAGCTTGGCAAGACCGGATCTGATACAGATTTAGGAATTGTCAGATAAAGAATTTAAAACCACTTAAACAAACATGTTGACAAGGATTCTCCCATTAGCTGGGTGTGGTAGCCGACACCTGTAATCCTAGTACTTGGGAGGCTGAGACTGGAGGATCACAGGTTCTGGACAGTTTCAGCTACTTAGTGAGGTCCTTGGCAACTTAATGAGACCCTGTTTCAAAAATAAAGAATAGCGGGGCAGGGTGGCACATGCTTCTAATCTCAGCATTTGGGAGGCTGAGACAGGAGGATCACAATTCATGGACGGCCTCAGCTACTTAGTGAGGCCTTTTGGAACTCAAAATAAAAAATGTTACAGATTGGGAGAATATGGTTTGTGGAAACTGTTCCCCGGGGACCCCTGCTAGGGTCCCGGACACAATTTCCCCCAACCCATAACAAAATCCAAAATGACCAAAACCAGAAAATTACCGCGGGTTCTTGTCCTAAGCTAAGAATAAATATGCATAGCTTGGACAATTGCTGAAGATTTAAAGAAGTTTATTAGAAAGATAGAAATACAGAAAGTAGAAATACATCCCCCCATGCCAAAATGGCATGGGGGGGGGTGACTCGAAATGAATACACCAAAGGGATTACACGTGAACCAGACTTTTTTATACCCATGACCTCCATCTTGTTTATGTAATTCTGACATAGTAAACGTCCCCGTAAGATACCTCCCCTTAACCCTGTAAGGTACCTCCCCCAATAAGGTGTGGCAAGGTGTCTACTTTCATGAAGGTAGACCCCTCCTACCCTCTTAGCTGGCTTATCATGTAGATCTGTCTTTAGATAGAGAAAGGCCTAGCTCCCCTCTCCTATTGACTTGCTAATTACATGTAGCTAAGTCAATCTAAGTTTCAATAGCTGTTTGCTTCCTGACCAAAGCCAAGCCTTTCTCTCTCCAGGTCTGCCGCCATTTTGACACCATTATTTTTGAAATATATTAATAATCAGAGCTTTCTCAAATCTTCCTAGGCCATTCCCAATACTGGCACAAAAAATAAAGAGCAGGGCATGCTGAGACAGGAGGATCACACAGGTTCGAAGCCAGCCTCAACTACTTAGTGAGGTTCTCAGCAACTTAGTGAGACCCTGTTTCTAAATAAATATAAAAATAGGTCTGGGAGTATAGCCTGGAGGTAGAAAAGCCCCTGGGTTCTACCCCCAGTACATATATATATATATATATATATATATATATATATATATATATATATATATAAAATAGGGCTGTGAGAGTCAGGTGTGGTGGCATAAGCTTGTAATCCCAGAATCCAAGAGATGGAGACTGGAGGATCGCCATTCGCCGATAGCCTCATCTAATTAGTGAGGCCCTCCACAACTTAGTTGTACCAGTATTGGGAATGGCCTAGGAAGATTTGAGAAAGCTATGATTATTAATATATTTCAAAAATTGGGTGAGCGGCAAATCTGTGCAAGGACTTGGTTTCTGCCTAAAAGCAGGCAACTATTCCAATGTAAATTAACATTGCTAAAGGTAATTAACAAGTCAATAGGAGAGGAGAACTAGGCCTTTCTCTATCTAAAGACAGATCTACATGATAATCTAGGGAAGATGGGGCAGGGTTTGACCTTGCCCTTCATGAAAGGAGACACCTCACCACACCTTATTGGGGGAGGTACCTTACAGGGTAAGGGGAGGTACCTTACAGGGACATTCACTACGTCAGAATTACGCAAACAAGATGGAGGTCATGGGTATAAAAAGTCCGGTCCCGTGTGATCCCTTTGGTGTATTCATTCGAGTCACCCCTCCATGCCAGTCTGGTATAGAGCTGTACCTATCCTCTGTATTTCTATCTTTCTAATAAACTTCTTTAAATCTTCAGCAACTGTCCAAGCTATGCATATTTATCCGTAGCTTAGGACAAGAACCCACATTTTCTTTTTCTGTTTTCGGTCATTTTGGGTTTTGTTGTGGTTTGAGGGAAATTGTGTCCGGGATCCTAACAGGGGTCCCTGGGAATAGTCTCCCCATGACCATACTCTCCCAATCCATAACATTAGTGAGACCCTTTATTTTGTTTCAAAATAAAAAGAAATAGGGCAGGGGGTATAGCTCAGAGGTCGAATGCCTCTGGGTTCCATCCCCAGACCCCCACACACACACAAATACAGCTGTGGGTGTAGCTCAGAGGTAGAATACCCTAGATTCCATTCCTAGTACTACAAAATAAAATTGAAGGGTCCGAGAATTGCCCACCAACCCAAATATCGAAGGACTCACAAGAGATGTAAAATGCACGCGAGGTTTATTGTGCTGCAGCTGTCCCGGCTAGCCAGGGGTCAAGACCAAGACACTATGGCCGAGGTTCGACCCCTCCCCACTCCACGCTCTGAATTTTATAACCCTAGGAGGGAGTGGTTACACACGAGGGAGTGGTTACACACAGCAGAGCCTGCCAAAAGTTCGAGCCCGCCAACCTTAGAATACAACCAATCAGATACAAGGACAAACAAGTACAACCAATAATTTTAAAACATGCATCCACACACATCAGAGCCTGCTCTGCCTTTCCCACCCACCTTGGCTGGGCCAGGCTTATCTCTGCACTGAAGAATCTGCCTGGAGAGCAGATTAGCCTGGCCTTGTTTGCTGATCTAGCTCAGAGATATGGGGATGGGGTCCCATTTACAAAGACCTTGGCCGGCAAGCTGGAGATTAGAGGCTTTGACCTTGTGGGTCCCCTACCCTTGTCCTTGAATCCTGCAACCTGGGCAGCTGGGCTTATGGATCTTCATTCTATTTCCAATCCTACCTTACTTCTATATCTTAACTCTATATTTTATTTTATTTTATTTTATTTATTTAATTTTTTTGGTGGTACTGGGGTTCCTGGAAGCCCTTCTACCTCCGGGCTACACTCCCAGACCTATTTTTTATACTTTTTTATTTGGAAACAGGGTCTCCTAAGCCAGCGCGCGCGGCTGGCTTCGAACCTGCGCGATCCTCCTGTCTCTGCCTCCCAAGCGCGGGGATTACAAGCGTGCGCAACCACGCCCGGCTTAACTCTATATTTTAATACCTTATTTCTAATCCTAATATGGAAGAAGACATCTCTAGTTAACCTCTCATACTGGGGGTAAAGCGCTTCTTCCAGCCTGCTTTCCAGCACCCCTACAAAATAAAGAATAAAAAATAAGGCTGGAGGTGTAGCTCGGAGGTAGAATGCTTTTGAGTTCAATCCCCAGTACCACAGAAGAAAGAAAGAAAGAAAGAAAGAAAGAAAGAAAGAAAGAAAGAAAGAAAGAAAGAAAGAAAGAAAGAGCCAGGCGTGGTGGCGCACACTTGTAATCCCAGCACTTGGGAGGCTGAGACAGGAGGATCACACACAAAGCCAACCTCAGCTACTTAGTGAGGCTCTCAACAACTTAGTGAGACCCTGTTCCCAAATAAAGTATAAAATAGGTCTGGGAGTATAGCCCAGAGGTAGAAAAGCCCCTGGGTTCCACCCCCAGTACCACAAAAAAAAAAAAAAAGAAGAAAATAAAAAAAAAAAGAGAGAAAGAAAGAAAGGAGAAAAATAGGCTTGGAGGTGTAGGTCAGCCTCAGTTCAAGCCCCAGACAGAACTTCAAAAATAAATAAATAAATAAATAAATAAATAAATAAATAAATAAATAAAACCGGGCCTGGTGCCGCACGCTTGTAATCCCAGGATCTGGGGGGCTGAGATGAGACGATCACAGTTCGCAGCCAGCCAGCCTCAGCTACTTAGTGGGTCCCTTTGCAACTCAGTGAGACCCAAAATAAATATAAAAAAATTAGGTCTAGGGGTGTAGCTCGGAGGTAGACAGCCCCTGGATTCCATCCTCAATACCACACACACAAAAAAAAAAAAAAGAAAGAGAAAGAGAAAGAAAGAAAGAAAGAAAGAAAGAAAGAAAGAAAGAAAGGAAAGAAAGAAGAGATCCTCTGAGGAAAACTTTAGCCAGGCTCTTCTGAGTCCTCTGCTGGACCTAGTCTCAGGATGCCCTGTCTGTTTCAGCACAATCCATGTGGGTCAGGAATCCTGCTAGGTCAATTAGCTGAAAAATCCCTGAAGCCTGGGACGTGATCACACTCAGCACCCTATCATCCTATTGACTCAGTTTAGCCAGAAGCCCCTTATCCTTGATACTGATGTAGGATACAAAGAGTACATAGGTAAAAAGGATACAGATAGGAAGAGGAAAAAAAGTTAAATAGAACTTTAATGTAAGAACCTGTTTACTACCCAAACCAGTTCTCTTTCTCAGGCCTGTCTCTGCCAAATTTCTGGAAAATCTCTAGATCCTAGAGTTCACTGAAAGATATTATAATTGCCTTGTGCATTGTTAACAAGACAGATACCAGATATCTTGAGAAATAATTGAGAAGTAATTGAGGACACTCTCCAGATTATCTGTTAATCAGATAATAAAAAACCTCTATCAGCCTACAGAGCCCAAGGATGACCAGACCACCATGAACCGCCTCGGAGACTACCAGACCGAGATGATCCTCACCCATGTCCTCCTGCCCGCCCCTCACGAGAATTCCTTATAAGGAAAGAGCCCTGCACTCCCCAAAATGTCTCTCCCTCCCAAGATGGCCTGCATTCTCCCCTGAATGTATATTTCCAGTGTCGGGAATGGTGGTGCAAGCTTGTGATCCCAGTACTTGGGAGGCTAAGTCAGGAGGATCACAGGTTCAAAGCCAGTCTCAGTGTAATGTTGAAATTGAGTGGGGTGGGGTGGGGGGGTGGGGGGGTGTGTCATGAAGGAGGTAAACACCAGCCTAGCTATCAAAAGCGGCTTTAATCAATCTGCCGACCATGGGTGAAAAAACCAATGAGCCTTGGGGTTGGTAGAGTCACACAGGGCAGTGGAGGTATTTTGATATTTAAAGGGGGAGTGTTGGGGGGTTAGCAGTGGGGGAATGCCGATTCTCTCGCGACATTTGGAGTCTCGCCATGCCTGAGTCTTGCCATATCTCCACTTCTGGTTTCTGGGGTTCCGTCTCCTGTCCCCGCTGTGGGGTCCAGTGGGGGAAGGGAGGGACCCGACCTATCACTCAGCTACTGAGAGAGACTCTTCGTAACTTAGTGAGACCTTGTTTCAAAATAAAGAATAAGCTGGGTGTGGTGGCGCACGCTTGTAATCCCGGCGCTTGGGAGGTGGAGACAGGAGGATTGCGCAGGTTCGAAGCCAGCCGCGCTGGCTTAAGAGACCCTGTTTCCAAAAATAAAAAAATAGGTCTGGGAGTGTAGCCTGTAGGTAGAAGAGCTTCCAGGAACCCCAGTACCATGAAAGAAAGAAAGAAAGAAAGAAAGAAAGAAAGAAAGAAAGAAAGAAAGAAAGAAGGAAAGAAAGAAAGAAAGAAAGAAAGAAAGAAAGAAAGAAAGAAAGAAAGAAAGAAAGAATAGGGTTAGGAGGGTGTAGCTCAATGGTAGCATGCCCCTGGGTGCAATCCCCAGTACTAGAAGAAAAAAAAGTATATTTCCTACTTTTCTAAATAAACCTCTGTGCCTCTGACAGGCACGTGCTGAAATCCTTTTTCGTCACCTTAGCCAAAGACCCTGCTGATCCTGAATTCCTGAATTGAGGAATGGACTGGTTACCACCCTTAATAATACTGCCTCTGCAGCATTCGGGAGGCTGAGATGGGAGGATCGAGGTTCGCGGACAGCCTCAGCTACTTAGTGAGGCCCTTTGCAACTCAGTGAGACCCTGTTTCAAAATAAAAAATAAAAAATAGGGCTGGGACTGTTGCTTGGAGATAGAATGCCCCTGGATTCCATTCCCAGTACTGCCAAAAAAATTAATAATAATAATAATACTGCCTCTTAGTGTGTGTGTGTGTGTGTGTGTGTGTTTGTGTGTGTGTGTGTGGTACTGGGGGGGTGGAACCCAGGGGCTTCCTATCTCCAGGCTACACCCCAGCCCTATTTTATGCTTTATTTGGAAACAGGGTCTCACTAAATTGCTGAGAGCCTCACTAAGTAGCTGAGGCTGGCTTCGAACCTGTGCGATCCTCCTGTCTCGGCCTCCCAAGTGCTGGGATTACAACGTGCGCCACCACGCCCGGTGCACAACAGTTTTTTTTTTTTTAATTCACTCACCTCCTTCCCCTCGTTCTTTGGTATGCGTCTCCATTCTCCTTGTTGGAGCCGAGTCCCATGTCTCTCCCCTGCTGCGCGATCCCATTGCAATGCTCCCTATACCTATCACCCTGGCCTCCCTTGAAGAAAACATACCTTGCCATCTTTAACAGGTGTGGATGCATATTTTCCCCTTTTGCAATGTTAAGGGTTGTTATAGGAAGGTAGGTGAATCTGCAAGAACAGATGAGTGGTGTAAACAGAGATGGGAGCTCCAAGAAGAATCAGAAGGAAATGCTAGAAATAAAAAGAACTCGAACAGAAATGAAGAATGCCTCCAGAGGGTGTAGCAGCGGAGTACACATGGCTGTAGAAAGAATCTGTGACTTTCCTATGAACTTTTTTTTTTGTGTGTGGTAGCTGGGGATGGAACCCAGGGGCATTCTACCTCTGAGCTACACCCCCTGCCCTATTTTTTATTCTTTATTTTGAAACAGGGTCTCACTGAGTTGCAGAGGGCCTAAGTAGCTGAGGCTGTCCGCAAACCACAATCCTCCTGTCTTGGCCTCCTAAATGCTGGAATTGCACGCATGTGCCACCACGCCCAGCTTTTTTCTATGGACTTTAAAGATAGGTCCATACAAATATCCTTAACTGAGATCCAAAGAGGGAAAAAAAAGAATATAGAAAAAAAAGGGTTAAATCAGCGATGAGTACATGTTTGTACACATAAGTTTTTTACCCCGATAAGTTGTATGAATATAATGCACCAATAAAAAAAAATTAAAAAAAAAGAATAAAAAGGAACAGAACACATAACACCTGGGGGACGATTACAAAAGTGTAGTATAGGTAACGGGAGTGTCAGAAGGAGATAAAAGAGTGGAGAAGTATTTGTAGTAACAGCAGCTGAGAAGTTCCCATAATTGATGAAAGACACCATAATCCTCGATCCAGAAAGCTCAAAGGACACCAGACAGGACATACACCAAAGCACCTACAGAGAGGCATACCATCACATTTAAACCGCAGAAAGACATGGACAAAAGATAATTTTAAGAGAGGCCAGAAACAAGGCCTCACTAAGTCACTGCACACTGTCTTGTGTCTCAGCCTCCCAAGTGCTGGACACTACTGGACACTACTGGACACTAGAGACTTGTGCCACCACACCCAGCTTCTTTTAACATTTCTTTCTTTTCTTTTTTTTTTTTTTTTTGTACTGGGGATGGAACCCAGAGGCATTCTACCTCTGAGCTATGCCCCCACCCTATTTTTTATTCTTTATTTTGAAACCGGGTCTCACTGAGTTGCAGAGGACCTCACTAAGTAGCTGAGGCTGTCCGCGAACCCACGATCCTCCCATCTCAGCCTCCCAAATGCTGAGATCACAAGTGTGTGCCACCAAGCCCCGGCTCCTTAATATTTCTTACAAGGCAGTTGTACAGACAAATGCAGTCCCTTCAGTTTGTCTCAGACAACCTTTATTCCTCGGAAGGGCTCAGCCTCCCTGACCTAGGGAGACACCCTGGGTTGTTGTCACATAAAACCAGTCCTTGCAGTTCTTAAAGTCTGCAGGAAGAATCAGGGTCAACAGAGCATCCCCCAGGCACTGAACCCAGGGGCATTCTACCTCCATTCAAGCTACACTCCCAGCCCTATTTTACTTTTATTTGGAAAAAGTATCGCACTAGGTTGATGAGAATCTCACTACTTGCTGAGACTGTCCTTAAACCTACGCTCTTCCTGTCTCAGCCTCCCAAGAATTGATATTACGGGCATGAGTCACCAGGCCTGGCAAGTGCTTTGAGCTACTGCTGTATATTCCATTTGGGGTCTTCCCTACAGCTTGGTATGTTTGTTCGTTCATTCATTCATTCATTCATTCTGGGGTGGGAGCAGTGAGAAATGTCTCCAGGTCTAAGAATCAGAGCCCTACAAAGGTGACACTCAGCCAGGTGTGGTGGCGCATGCCTGCAGTCCCAGTACTGGGTGGGGAGGTTGAGAGGGGGATCACAGGGTTGTGACCAGCCTCAGCAAGTAGCGAGAATCTCCTCAACCTAGTGACATCCTATTTCCAAATAAAAGTAATAAAAGTAAAATAAGACTGGAAATGTAGCTCAGAGGTAGAATACCCCTGGGTTCAATGTCTAGTACCATAAAAATAATAAAAATAAATAATAATAATAACAATAATAATAATAATAAACCTTTTCTATTTTTACTCTGTTTTACCTAGCCATGACAGATGCCTAATCTCCTTAGTTCCTGTTTATTCTTACTGAACTTCTTTCTTTCTTTCTTTCTTTCTTTCTTTCTTTCTTTCTTTCTTTCTTTCTTGTGGTACTGTACTGGGGTTCCTGGAAACCCTTCTACCTCCGGGCTACACTCCCAGACCTATTTTTATTTGGAAACAGGGTCTTCTAAGCCAGCGGCTGGCTTCAAACCAGCGCGATCCTCCTGTCTCCACCTCCCAAGCGAGGGGATTACAAGCGTGCGCCACCACGCCCCGCATTCTTACTAAATTTCTTTAACTCAAATAAGCAAATACATGTGCATTTTCTTATGTCCCTATGAAGAATAAATTTATCTTGAAAACCTTCCACAAAAGTTTCTATAAGGTAAATTGCAAGCTTGGGACTTCTGGCACGGACTGTGTTTGTGTCTTAAGCTTGTGCAAATTGCTTTACCTGGTGAGGTCGGTGTTCTGTCAACGGTGGAGAGATGAAAGAATGAATTCTTGGCTCGAGACATAGTCACTGTATGATTTGGGCAAAAGCTCTTCCTCATCTGGACCTCAGGTTTTCCATTGAGGTAAAGAGGGAAGGTCCCTGCAGCTCTGACACAGTGAGCACTTGGACGGGGCCCTGTGGGATTGGCCTGTATGTTCTCACCCATGGTGCACCTGTCCTCTTCAATCCATCTTCATAAACAACCTAGCAACAATAAAGAAAAAAACAGTTACGGCAACAGCAACAATGACTATAACTATAGTTGTCCTCTGGCATCCACAGAGGTCTGGTTCCAGACTCCCCGTGGATACCAAAATCCCTGGCTACTCAATTCTCTCAGATAAAATGGCATATTGAGCCAGGCATGGTGGCGCACACTTGTAATTCTAGTTGGGAGGCTGAGACCGGAGGATCACGGGTTCAAAGACAGCCACAGCAATTTAACGAGGCTCTTGGCAACCTAACGAGACCCTGTTTCCAAATAAGAAAATCAAGCTGGTGGTATAGCTCGGAAGTAGAATGATTATGGATTCAATCCTCACTCACCCCCGCCCCATCATAAGAATAAAATGGGATATTTGTGCTGGGCGTGGTGGCGCACGCCTGTAATCCCAGCATTTGGGAGGCTGAGACAGGAGGATCACGGTTCGCAGATAGCCTCAGCTACTTAGTGAGGCCCTCTGCAACTCAGTGAGACCCTGTTTCAAAATAAAGAATTAAAAAAAAAAAAATAGGGCTGGGGTGTAGCTTGGAGGTAGAATGCCCCTGGGTTCCATTCCCGGTACTGCAAGAAAAAGGAATATTTGTATATAAACTGGGCCATCTCCCATTTATTTATCTATCTATATCTATCTTTGTGGCACTGGGGATTCAACCCAGAGGGCTCTCCACCATTAAACTACACCCACCCACAGCCTTTTTTTTTTTTTTTTAATTTTAAAACAGGGTCTTGGTAAACTGCAGAGGCTGATCTCTCCTCTCTCTCTCTCTCTCTCTCTCTCTCTCTCTCTCTCTCTCTCTCTCTCTCTCTCTCTCTCTCCCCTGTCTGCAGTACTAGGGATGGAACCCAGGGGCATTGTAACTCTGAGCTACATCCCCAGCCCTATTTTTTTTAAATTATTATTCTTTATTTTGAAACACAATCTCACTGAATTGCAGAGGGCCTCACTAAGGAGCTGAGGCTGTCCGTGAACCGTGATCCTCCAGTCTCAGCCTCCCAAATGCTGGGATTACCAGCGCGACACCACGCCCGGCTTTCCTCCTGCCTTCTGCGCCCTCGTTGCCCACCCACCCTCCTTTTCCTTCCCATCTCTCCTCTTTTTTCTCTCTTCTGTAGTTCTGCTCTAGGGCTGGGGCTCCGCAGAGGCAGAGTCTGTGGACACAGAGGGCCAACTGGATTACTGAGTCCGTTCCCCGGACCTGTTCTCATTTAGCCCTGACACAAAACCAGCTGTGGGAGAAACTACAGGTTTACGGCTGAGGATGGAGGGCGGGAGGCTCCATAACTCGCCCCAGGCTGCGTAGTGCTGGCAAGACTTGAGCTCTCCCCGGGCTGACATCTGCGTCCACACGGTTATATACTCCGCAGAACACCCTCCCTGCCCCCGGGGCCCATTCCGCAAGCTGATTCTTAAGGGGTTGTTGACCAAATCCCCCATGCCCAGCATTTCCCACGGTCGGTGGATATAAATAGCTGTTCTCTGCTCAAATAAGTCACAGTCTCTGTCCCTCAGGACTTCTGAGCCCTTCCGCGTGTGCACATCCTGCGGGGGTGCAGCTGCCTGACTTCCGTAAGCACGGGGCTGTTTTTTCTTTTCAACATTTGCTGGCCGCTCAGGCGTTCGTGTTTTGGGGCCATACCTTAAGTACCATCGCCCTGGCGTTTTCCTGGATGGCGTGATCCCAGAAAGTCTCACTTTGTGGGGATGGTCATTTTCCTAGGAGGCGCAGAGCCTGGAAATCATTCACAGGCCCAAACAGATCCTGGACGAGCTGGCTGGAGAGGAAGTGGGGGCATCACTGCAAATCCATCTCTGCAGCTGCTTCCTCAGCTTCCTGAGGATGGGTCTACATGCAAGATGAAAGCTCTTTCCCCTTTCACGCGAGGCGGGGGAGCTGGGGCTCAGCTGCCTTTCCTCTGGCTCAAGAGGCAAGTGCTAAATATGGTTTCACTGCTGCCTACCTTGAAAGGTCTCACCTGGCTGGGCGTGGTGAGGCATACCTATAATCCCATCTACCTGGGAGGCTGAGGCAGAAGGGTTGCAGGTTTGGGGTCAGCCTGGGTGACTTGGTAAGACCCAGTCTCAAAATAAAAAATAAGGCCGGGTGTGGTGGTACACACGCTCGTAATCCCAGTACTTGGGAGGCTGAGACAGGAGGATTGCAGGTTCGCAGCCAGCCTCAGCTGCTTAGTGAGGCCCTCGCGTCTTAGTAAAACCCTGTTTCAAAATAAAGAATAAGCGCCGGGCGTGGTGGCGCACGCTTGTACTCCGCGTGCTTGAGAGGCGGAGACAGGAGGATCGCACAGGTTCGAAGCCAGCCGCGCGCTGGCTTAAGAGACCCTGTTTCTAAATAAAAATATAAAAAATAGCTCTGGGAGCATAGCCCAGAGGTAAAAAGGCTTCCAGGAACCCCGATGCCACCAAAACAAAAGAAAGAAAGAAAAATAGGGCTGGGGGTATAGCTTAGAGGTAGAATGCCCCTGGGTTCAATCCCCAACACCGCAAATAAAATAAATAAATAAATAAATAAAATAAAAAGGGCTAGGGTGTGTGGTACAGCGCCACAGGTATGATTCCCAGTACCAACACCAAAGAAAACTGCCCCTGTAAGTCTGTGTGGAAATACGTGAGAAGCCCAAAGACCAGCAAGCTCCATCAGAACCTTTTTTTTTTTTTTATTGTCTTTCATAACACCAGGGAGCACTGATCCTAGGGTACTGGGAGCACTAGGAAAGATGCCTCACTGGGTCCCTGCTGGTGGTGACCCCTAGAACTGACTGCTGTAGAGGTCCTCAGGCCGTCCTTCTCTGTGTCCTGAGAGCACCGAATCAAGGCTTCATTCTGCTGAGAATAAGGATAAAGGACAATCTCAAGAAGCAGCATACCTCTCAATTCTTGCATTTCAGCATTTTCCAGAATGCCTTTTTGTGTGTGTGTATGGTACTGGGGATTGAACCCAGGGGCATTCTACCTCTGAGCTGCATCCTCAGCCCTTTGTTTTATTATTTATTTTGAAACAGGTCTCACTAAATTGCAGAATAGCTGAGGCTGTCCTCGAACCTGCAATCCTCCTGTCTCAGCCTCCCAAATGCTGGGATTACAAGTGTGCACCACCACGCCTGGCTTAATGCTATTTCCCCCCAAAACAAAATAAAATCACTGGGTGAGGGATAAAGGCTAGTGTTGGTCTCAGGGACCTGCGCCTTGCCTTGCGCCCCCTGTCAGCTGTGTGGGGAATTGTATAAAGGGTGTGGCTGCCCTTCCCCACCCCAGTCTCCCACCAGTTTGGCTCAGTGAATTCTCAGTCTGACTCTGCCACATTCCTTAGCTATGTGAATCGGAGTGTTACGTGTCTCTTTGGGACTGTAACTTCCCATCATAAGGAAGTTATAAGCCTTTCGCTAGCTACAGGCTATAATGTGCTTAGCCCGCGCTAGGCACCTAGTGGATCTCAGTAGGTCCTCTGTGGTTACGTGACTCTCGGCTGTGTTGCTTACTGACTCGAGTGTTTGTGCAATGTATTTCTTGATCCTGACTGTCAGTTTCTACTCCCTAAAGTAAGAACAATCAACTCTATTTCAGTGAGTCTTTGGGACATTGGAGGAGATAATGCATGAAAATACTCTTTGGAAGCCATTGTAACGTTGAAAATAGAGTTAGGGAGTCGCGAAGGAGGTAAAACACCAGCCAGGTTATTAACAACGGCCTTAATCAAGAACCTGGCACCTTCGGGGAGTCAGCAGGCCTTGGGGGAAGGGACCAACAGAGCCACGTGTCCGGAGAGTCGCGGGAAGTCCCGATCGGCCGGCTGAGTCACGTGGCGAATTGGAAGTACCGATGTTTTATAGGCATGCCGATTCTCTCTCAACATCTGTAGTCTCGTGACCTCTGGAGTCTGCTTTGCGATGCCTGGAGTCTGGAGATATCTCCGCTTCTGGCTTCTGCCTCCTGTCCCTGCTTTGGGGAAGGGAGGGACCCAACGTATCAGCCATGAGCCCGGTGTAGATGAGTTACCATGGTGACGAGGAGTTAGTGTGATGCTGCCCCACCAACCACCAGTAGCACATTCCAAATCCCTGAGGAATTCTGTGTGCTCAGCAGCCATTCCTATGGATTGACAACCATCATCCCACAAATATTTTGGGCTGCCAACCGTCTGCCAAGCAACAAGCTTAGGCTGGGGACACCTTATAGAGAACTGGAAACAGGGGCTGGGACTTGGCTCGATGGTACCATACTTGCCTAGCATGCTCAGTCCCTAGATCTGATCCCCGGTACCAAGGTAGGCGGGGGTTGGGGAATAACTGAAAGAGTATGGAATTTTACCTTTCTTGGGAGTTACCCTACATGCTGGCAGAAGATACTTGTCTTCTAGTGGGAGAGACAGGAGGAGCATAATGATTTTTTTCTATGCATCCTTGGAGAACCTGGGTCGGAGACAAAAGACTTTATTACTCCCAGCATAGCCAGTAGCACAAGCAGCAGCAAATTTGCATTGGTTTCTCTTGCCCCAGAGTCCCACCCCAGGGAAGGGTTACCAGCCTTAGAAATTAAAAATATAGAGAATCCAAGCTGCATTTGAATTTCAGATTAACAATGGATATATTGTTTAGTATTTTTTCAACTATTGCCTGATGCATTCTTATCCTAAAAAGATATTCATTGTTTACCTGAAATTCAAATGCAACTGGGCATCTAGTCTTTTAGCGGACAATTCTGCACAGGGGTGACGCTGATAGGTCCAGCTGAATGACGGTGTGTATGTGTGTGGTCTCGGTTGTATTACAAGATATGAGCCTGGAGCTTAGAGAACACAAATCTTTATCGCCGGCAGTAAGCATGCCTGCCCTTTGCTTCAGAAAGAAGCTCTTGCTCTACCTTCCAAGGCCATTTGCTCTACCAGTGACCCTGAAGAGATAGTGGAGAACCAGGGGAAGTGGGTGGTTCAGCTGCTGAGATTTGGGAGGTCTCAGAGAACTGCCTCCCACTAGCGCCCCAGCGCATGGGTCTGGGGAAAAGGGAAGCTGTGGTTTCTCTCGCCTGCACTCTGTGTCCTGAGATAGATGCTTATCAGAGGGTCTAAGTTCCTTCCATTTCCTTCCCCTACCCACCCCCCAGCCTCTGACTCGGTCTGCCCTCTTTGCAAAGGAAGTTGGCTGAGAGTAATACATACCCTCCAGCTTTTCTTTCTTTAGGAAACATTTGTCTCCCATGGTCCAGGCACTGGGTGGGCATCAGGACTGCAGCAGCGGGGGCCCTCATGGAGCTAATCCTCTCTGCACATTCGCCCTGTTTTCAGCCTCACCGGGAACACCAGTAACTGCTAAGTTCCTGCTCTGGATAAAACCACAGGGAGATGGGCCAGGCCTGGTGGTGCACTCTTGTAATCCCAGCATTTGGGAGGCTGAGACAGGAGGACTGTGGTTCTCAGACAGCCTCAGCTACTTGGTGAGGCCCTTTGCAATTCAGTGAGACCCTGTTTCAAAAAAATAAAGAATAAAAAACAGGCTGGAGCCGGGCGTGGTGCCGCAGGCGTGTAATCCCAGTGCTTGGGAGGCTGAGACAGGAGGATCACACAGGTTCAAAGCCAGCCTCAGCTACTTAGTGATGCTCTCAGCAACTTAGTGAGACCCTGTTTCCAAATAAAGTATAAAATAGGTCTGGGAGTATACCCTGGAGGTAGAAAAGCCCCTGAGTTCCACCCCTAGTACCACCAAAAATAAAAATAAAAATAAAAAATAGATCTGTAGCTCAGAGATAGAATACCCCTGGGTTCCACCCCGAGATTTTAAAAAAAAAAAAAATCCAGCAGGAGGCTCAGAGCCTGATGCTGGGGTCTGCATGCCGGGTTGCAGGCTTTACAGCTGAGCAACCCTGAGAAAGCCACTCTGCCTCTGTGGGGCCCCAGCCCTCTCCTCAGTCAAGTAGGATCCCAAGGAAGATTGAATAAGACCGCAGGAAAAGGGCCGGCGCAGCGCCAGTGCTCACTCTCGGTCATAATGAGGACGATTATAATAATCGCTTTCACCTTTCATTTCTTCTGATTCTCCACAACAACCCTCCCTAGCAACTATTATAACCCCCTAGTTTTACAGATGAAGAGACTGAAGTTCAGAAACATAAAGTGATTTGTTCAAACAGCGCTAGTAAAGGAGGCGCTGGGACAAAAACCCTGGTGGGGGGGCTCCAGCTTCTCTGTCCCTCCTGCCACAGGACAGGAAAGCCGCCGGGGGCTCTGTGAGCCGAGGCCGCCGCCACGTAGGTGCGGCTTCTCAGGGGACCCTGAGCCTAAGGGTACGTTCCCGCTCCACGGTGCTTAGGAGGGAGGTCTAACTGGGTCCCCTACCGCCCTCGGTTGCTGTTATTCAGGGAAATGGCTTGTCTATGAGATAATGGCTTTTGGGGACATTAGAATCTCTGGGAGTCTTGGCAGTGCGGTCCACACTCCCGCCACCGCCCCCACCTACAGCTTCTCTGAATAAGTTGCTTTGAGCCTTCCCAGAGCCGGCAGCTCCCTCCCACTCTACTTGGCCCCTCCCCCATCAGCCCTACTCCAGAGCCAGGATGCATGTTTGGGGGCTGTTCCCGCCCCAGGCCTCCTGCCCGCCAGGCTTGCTCCTGGCGAGCCTGAGATGCTGAGCGCCAGCAGGAGTGGGTGGCAAGGGCACTGGCAGGGCTCAGTGACATCTCCTGGGCGTCATCAGAGACCAGGCACCCTCTCTTCTTCTAAGTTCCATTGACATCTATGAACCCACTCACTCATCTATGAACCCACTTACTTATCTGCAAACCCACCCTCTGGCAGCGAATCATATCCCATCTCTAGCCTTCAAGTTACATTAAAACCAGCTGTCCCGGAAGTCCCGCATCCAACTCTGGGGTTTGGAGGGACTCTGGATGTAGACATCTCTGAGGGAGGCTGTGACCGTGTGGTCCCCATCACCAGTGCCTTGTGGCTTGCTGCAGCGGACCTCTGCTCAGGTGACGGTCCTCCTGTCTGTCCACTGCAGCTGCCTCCCGTTGCCCAGTGTCGGGTTCAGGGAAAACCCTCAGTTGGCCATTTGGTCTCCACTCGCTGAGCCTGCCTTCCCTGAGGGAGGGGGGCCTAGGCTTCTGCTCCTCTTTGCCCTGCCAGTCCCCAGTCCCAGGACTCCCCAGAATCAGGACACTCTCCTTTTTACTGGCCCCATGAAACATTCAGGGCGAGTTCTGTGCCTGCTGTGCTGTGGGCTCCAGGACTTACCAGGAAGCCCATGGACTTAGAAATTCAGAGAGAGAGAGAGGGCGCGCAGTGGCTCCTTGGTAGGGAGGGTGTTCTGCAAGTAATCCCCTTCCCTGCAGCCTACAAGGCTCGGCTAGCTCATCTCAGCTCGGCTCATCCAGGGAGACTCCTTTTCCCAAGAGCCAGAAAACCAAACTCAAGGCGAGTGCTCCAGGGCTCCAGGGCTGGCTACTCACCCCAGGACAGCACCTGCAGCCATTCAGACCCCACAGCCCATGAGAAGTGGGGTTATGGACCCATTTGGGACCGACCAGCTCTTCCATAATGAACATCGTTACAATCAGAAGTGCCGTTCCTTGCTGCGTGCCTAGGACCCACTTCACACGTACAACCCCATGTTAGCGGATACTGTCATGTGTGCAGCTGTTAGCCAGGGTCTGGCACCTCCACCCCACTCGCCACTCCGACTTCTCTCTCCTCTCCCCTCCCCTCCCCTCTTCTCTTTTTCTTCTTTTCATACTTTGAAGATTGAGCCCAGGAAACTTCTACCTCTGAGCTACACCCCCGGCTCTATTTTCTTTTTTAATTTTGAAACAGGGTCTCACTAAGTTGCGGAGGGCCTCACTAAATAGCTGAGGCTGCCCTCGAACCTGCGATCTCCCTGTCTCAGCCTCCCAAGGACTGGGATCACAAGCATGCGTCACCACACCCAGCTACCTTCTTCAGCACCACGTGCAGAGCATGAGGACTTGCCGCTGGCCCTCCAGGTTTATTTATCTCCACAGCAAAGCCTGGAGGGGGGGTCCCAGGTGGGTGGGGAGGGTGACATCTGGGCTGGCAGTGGATTGGCCATCGTTGGCAGGTGGCTCCCCAGACTGTCCCAGGCACAGGGAGAGGGGGCAGAAGTCCCCCGGGTCTGCGAAGGCGGCGCTGGTCTACCAGCTCCAGCCCAGTCACTAGGCCACACTGCACACCTCATGCCAGGGAGGCCGAGAGTGCAGCCCAGCTGAGCGGGAGAGGGACGGGGTTCCTCAGGCATCTAATGGTCTCTGCCAAGCTAAGCTCTCTCCAGCCCTGTGGGGCTCTGGTTTACACTGTCTTGACTCACACAGACAGCTTAGCTCTTTGAGTCTCTCTCTGTCTCTGTCTCTCTGTCTAACATACACTTTCTTTCTTTGTTTTTTTTGGGGGTGCTGGGGATTGAACCCAGGGGCATTCTACCTCTGAGCTATGCCCCAGCCCAATTTCTTTGTTCTTTTTTGTTGTTGTTGTTGTTGTTGTTGTTTTGTTTTTGAGGTATTGGGGATGGAAGCCAGGGACATTCTACCTCCAAGCTACACCTCAGCCCTATATTTAATTAATTAATTAATTAATTACAGTACTGAGGATGGAATCCAGGGGCATTCTACTTCTCAGCTACACCCCTAGCCCTGTTTTTTTAATCTTTATTTTGAAACAAGGTCTAAGTCGCAGAAGGCCTCACTATCATTCTTTATTTTGAAACAGGGTCTCACTGAGTTGCAGAGGGCCTCGCTAAGTAGTACCTGAGGCTGTCCGCGAATCATGATCCTCCTGTCTCAAGCCTCCCGAATGCTGGGATCACAAGCGTGCGCCACCACGCCCGGCTTCACATACACTTTCTACTTAAATAAACACTTGGGGAACTGGCAGAGGTTGCGGATGAGTTGGAAGCAGATGGGACAAAGACGCCGTCACAATTTCTGGGGGAGAGTGGAGCTGTCTCATCATTCTAGAACTTGCCTGCGTCTGGCCCTAGTGCTGGGCTCTCCCCGGCTCTCCTGCTTGTCCCTCCGCCTGCCCGCCCTGTCTCCTACTCTCCTCTTTGAGAGCTCCTGTTTCTAACAGAGCCTTCCCCCTGATCTGTCTACCTAACCATGTCCAACCTGGGGGTGGGTCTCACTAAATGGTGAAGGTGTTGCCCCCACATAAAGGGGATTCCCAGCTGCAACAGCCCCCCAATTACTAGATCACCAGTCACGGTCACTGGTCACAGGTGCCAGGTGTTAAGAAGACTTTCTGCGCCTTTGTTGATATTCTCAGTGGGAACCCGCAGGAAGGCGCTGAGCCTCGGGTTACACTGAGAAACTGATGTCAGAGGGAGCATCGGTTTTGGTGAAACAGCTGCTCTGCGGTGGATCTGTGTGGCCCTAGGCGCCAGGCTGGGCTGAGGCTACTTCTTTAGGCCATCTGCATGCTTCCAGAACTTTCTATGTTTTATTTTATTTTATCTCAAGTTTCTTCCCATTTCTTGATCCACGCATAGAGA
Organism: Muscardinus avellanarius; assembly: GCF_963383645.1. Classification (NCBI taxonomy): domain Eukaryota; kingdom Metazoa; phylum Chordata; class Mammalia; order Rodentia; family Gliridae; genus Muscardinus; species Muscardinus avellanarius. Next base: position 14,484,913 of record NC_137799.1, read on the forward strand.
AGAAGCAGCTTGGCTGACGTTGGCAGGGTGCCTGACACCCTCTCCTGCCCAGAGCCTGGAGACCTGGGTTCCTGCTGTCTCTCTGCTCTCCACATTCCGTGACCACGGACAAGTCCCTCCCAGGACTGACCAGATGGGGCCGGAGTGGACGGTCCCTCCCTTTGCCGATGTTAAGGACACTGGGATCCTGCTTCTGTTGACCCTGCCGGGGCTTCCTTAGCCACCTCATGGGGCAGAAATGAGCCCCGGCTCCTGTAGGTTCTGTGGACCTCAGCCGGGCCCTGGTGGACCTCGTAGGAAGGGAGACTGTACTCCCTGAACCCTCCAACCCCAACCTTTTTATCTAAGGTTTCTTTGCAGCCAATGACTATAGAAGTAGGATTGCCCAAAATTGTTATTTATTTATTTATTATTATTATTATTTTTTTTTTTTTTTGCAGTAGTAGGGATTGAACCCATGGGTATTCTACCTCTGAGCTGTACCCCCAGCCAGTCAGATTTTTCATTATTTTGAAACAGGGTCTCACTAAGCTGCGGAGGGCCCTTTGGTAAGTAGCTGAGGCTGGCCATGACCCTGTGATCCTTCTGTTTCAACCTCTCAAATACTGGGATTACAAGCATGTGCCATCACGCCTGGCTCAAAATTGCTTTCTTTTCTTTATTAATTAATTAATTAATTAATTAACTTACTTACATACTTACTTAACTTATTTTTCGGTCCTGGGGATTGAACCCAGGGTCATTCTATGACCGAGCTATACCCCCAGCCCTATTTTTTTTATTCTTTTTTTTTTTTTTTTTTGCAGTACTAGGGATTTAACCTAGAGGCATTCTACCTCCAAGCTACACCCCCCTGCCCTATTTTATTCTATTCTTTACTTTGGAACAGAGTCTCACTAAGTTGCAGAGGGCCTCACTAAGTAACTGAGGCTGGCCAAGAACCCAATCCTCTTGTCTCAGCCTCCCAAGTACTGGGCTAACAAGTGTGAGCCACTATACCTGCCTTCAAAATTGCTTTTGAAATAACCAAGAGAGCTAAGTTCCTGTGGAAGGAAGAAATTAGACAATTAATGAAGGCAGGCTCGGAAATCTCTTCTCATGCACGACTTTGATGTCTCCGGATGTGGCCGAGGCCACTCCCCTGGCTTCCAGCACCCCTCCTGCCTTTGAAAGTTGACAGCATTCTTTCTTGGTTGACCAACTTGTCCCAGTTTGCCTGGGACTGTCCCCATTTGAAATGTAAAGATCTCACCTTCTAAGAATACCCTCAGTCCTAGGAAAAACCAGGACCCTTGGTCACCCCACTTTCACAAGCATTTTTTTTTTTTTTTTGGGTACTGGGGATTAAACCCAGAGGCATTCTACCTTTGGCTATACCCCCAGGAGTATTTAATTTTTTTGTTTTGAAACAGGGTCTCACTAAATTGCTCAGACTAACCTCGAGCCTGCAATTCTCATGTCTCAATCTCCCAGGTACTAAGATTATAGGGGTGTATTACCACATCTAACACATTTCCTTCCTTCCTTCCTTCCTTCCTTCCTTCCTTCCTTCCTTCCTTCCTTCCTTCCTTCCTTCATTTCCCTCCCTCCCTCTTTCTTTCTCTCTCTTCTTTCTTTCTTTCTTTCTTTCTTTCTTTCTTTCTTTCTTTCTTTCTTTATTGGGGATAGAACCCGGGGCATTCTACCTTTGAGCTATGTCCCCAGCCCTATTCTTAATTTTTTTCTTTCTTTATTTTTTTGCACTGGGAATGGAACCCAGGGGCTTTCTACCTCCTACCTATATCCCCAGCCCTGGTTTTATTTTGAAACAGGATCTCACTGAGTTGCGGAGGGCCTCACTAAGTAGCTGAGGCTGTCTGTGACCCACGATCCTCCTGTCTCAGCCTCCCAAATGCTGGGATTACAAGCGTGCACCACCACGCCTGGCTGCTTTTAATATTTTCTACATTATGAATTGCTTGGTGATTAAGAAGTGGGGGCTGGGCATGGTAGCACATGCCTGTAATCCCAGTACTTGGGAGACTGAGACAGGAGGATCACTGGTTCAAGGCCAGCCTGGGCAACCTAAGAGCTTATTTCAAAATAAAAAATGAACTAATATACTGAGCTGGGCGTGGTGGCACTCACTTGTAATCCCAACATTTGGGAGGCTGAGTTGGGAGGATCACAGATTGTGGATACCCTCAGCTACTTAGTGAGGCCCTTTGGAATTCAGTGAGAACCTATTTCAAAATAAAGAATAAAAACTAGGACTGGGGTATAGCTCAGAAGTAGAATGCCTATCCCCAGTACCGCAATAAATAAATAAATAAATACTAATATACTAAACTTGAAGAGGCTTTAAAACCTATCTTTTCTTCTCTGGCCTCATTGTCATTGTTGCGCAGCTGGATCTGGGTAGAGCAGGAGAGGGGAGCCAGGAGACCACCATCCCTGTGCCAGGATCCCAGCTGCTCAGAGCTTGGATTCAGAGCCCTCCCCATGTGGGTCTAGCTGGGTGGCCCCACTCCGGGCCTCAGCTGTCTCTAGGGGCTGAGGTGTCTCTAGCTCCCTGCAGGGACAGGCGCTCTGCTGTGTGTGGCAGAGCGGGGGCTGACCAGCTGGTAAGGCCTTCCGGAGCTTCTTGCAGGGATGCCACCTGGTGGGGCTGGGAGGGGGCACAGGGGACCACAGGTGGCGGCTGTTGAGTCTGCCTCATCTTCGCGGCCTTCGTGAGAACTGCAGGAGCTGCCTTACTAAACTGTAACCCATCAGGGCATGTCTGGGAGGCCCGGAGACCCACGCAGCCCCCGGAGGAGCGAGTCTCCGTGGTGAAGCCCCTTGGGGTCTGTGTCTGCAGGGGCAGCGTGCTGGTGGCAGAGCCTTGGAGAGGTGCCGGGATGTGCCAGGTGACCTCTCCCGCTCAGCTGGTAGTGATGTCAGCACCATCGGTCACTTCCTGCCTCCAAGAACCCTGGCCAGGGACCTGGAGTGGTAGCGGGGACTGAGCCGAGGGGGATCCCACTGCGGCTGGGGACTGGAGTCCCTGTGGGAGGGAGGGTTAACTGCTTCCATGCCGTTATCCAGCTCCATTATGGGACGCTGGTGGGGCGCAGTGTCGGATGGACATCTTGTCTTGTGGTGGGGAGGGGGTGGCCCTCCCTGGGAGCCAGAGCTGGGGAGAGGAACAAGTACATGTGCATGTGGGAGGGGGTTGCTGGGGGTCGGAGGCATCCCTTGCTCTCCTGGGAAGGGCACGGGAATGGAATCGGGACCCGTGGAGACAGGCAATAAGGAGGTGGAGTTTCCCTTCACCCAAGGAAGAACTTTCTAGCAGCCTGACCCTTTCAGGAAGGAGAGAGCACCTGGCTTCACGGGACAGCTAGCCGAGGTGGGACTGCTGAACCCCAGTGACAGGCTCTGAATCCATGAGCCAGAAACAAAGGGATTCTAGGTCCCAAAAGAGTATAATGCCAGACACAAGAGAAAGCACATACTTGTAGCCCTTCCCAGGAGGGAGCTAACAATTATGGACCAAAACAAAACATTGCAACTTAAGTACCCATTTCCAGTTGACACGAGTAAAAATAAAGGAACTAAAGCCAGAAACCAGAGCAAGGTTGAACTTGAGAAGCAGAACATCTGGGTAAGACAGGTCCCAGAAGGCGCGGGACAGGAGGTACGTGTGAAAGTTCAGCTGGGCCCGGTGCTTCTCATGTACAATTCTAGGTTCTCATCTGTAATCCCAGAATTGGGGAGGCCAGCACAGGAGGATTGCAGGTTCAACGCCGGCCTCAGTAACAACTTAGCAAGATCTCAGCAACCGTGAGCTGAGCCGGGTGTGGTGGCGCACGCTTGTAATCCCAGCATTTGGGAGGTGGAGACCAGAGGATCACGGTTCGTGGACAGCCTCAGCTACTTTACTTAGCGCGGCCCTTTGCAACTCATGAGCTGAGAAATAGCCCATCCCAGTGTGCAGGGAGAGAGCCGCCCCAGCCCACACCTGAATTCCAGCCTCACCAGTGAAACTGAGCAGGTGTCTGGCTAAGAGGAACCAGATTTCTGCCCCCAGAAGCTGTGAGATTCTTAACGTTTGTCCTTTCAAGCATGAAGCTCCGGGGTAATTTGTTACAGAGCATAGCTCTTTCTTTTACCAACTCTGCTCTGCTGGGAGTGGCTCTATCTGGCCAAGGCATCTGTTTCCTGTTCTGCGTCTGGCCATTAGGCCTGTCCTCCGGCCACCTGTCCCTGTGTGTTATGGAATATTCTGGGTCAGGGCAGAGCCTATCTGTCCCACAGCATCTCTCGGAATCTCCGTGCCATCCTCTGACGCCAGGGCATCCAGCTGGAGGGCCACCTCGCCGGAACAGGGTCCTGGAGGGTGCTAGCTCTGAGAAGCCTGCAGGTTTTCTGGGTGGCTCAGGATGGCCATGGCTCCCTCGTGCTCCTCCCGCTGGGGGACAGGGTGGCCAGAGTGGCTTTAGTGACCGTTGCTACAAACACACAGCAGATGGGTGTCGGTAACTTCTCTGCCCTCCAGGGGGGCCCTGGCTTGCCGGCACCCTAGCCAGCTGCTTCCAATGTCATCATGGAAAACAAGAGTTGCCAGGGGAACCAGCCCAGTAGAGTGTGTGTGTGTGTGTGGGGGGGGGGTGACCTCAGAGCCACGCCTGTTCTCCATCTCCTCAGAGACCGCCTCATTCCTCTGCTGCTCCCTCCTCTGTGTCTGGGGACAGATGGGGGAGAAGACCCCGGATTTGGAGTCAAACCTGGCTTCAAAGCCCAACTCTTTTTTTTTTTCCATACTGGGAATGGGACCCAGGGGCATTCTACCTCCGAGCTACACCCACAGCCCAATTTTTTTTTTTTTTTTTGTGGTGGTGGTACTGGGGTTTCTGGCAGCCCTTTTACCTCTGGGCTACACTCCCAGACCTATTTTTTATATATTTTTTAAATTTGGAAACAGGGTCTCTTAAGCCAGCGCGGCTGGCTTCGAACCTGCGCGATCCTCCTGTCTCCGCCTCCCAAGCGCGGGGGTGGGGGGTGGGAGGGGTGGTTACAAGCGTGCGCCACCATGCCCAGCTTTATTTTGAAACAGGATCTCACTAAGTTGCTGAGGGCCTCACTAAGCAGAAGAGGCTGTCTGTGAACTTCGATCCTCCTGTCTCAGCCTCCCAAATGCTGGGATTATAAGCATGTGCCACCACGCCCAGCCAAAGCCCAACTCTAAGCCTGGCGTGGTGGGTTCACGGCCAGTCTCAGCTACCTAGTGAGACCCTGCTTCAAAATAAAGAATAAAAAATAGGGCTGGGGGTGTAGGTCAGAGGTAGAATGCCCCTGAGTTCAATCCCCAGTCCCCCCCAAAAAAAAGAAGAAAAAAATCCAACTCTACTATTTCCTTTTAGAAGGTGTCAGGTGAAACGCTTTATCACGCTGGGCTTCAGTTTCCTCAACTATAAAATGGAGCAAATCAGCTGTCTACAGGGTGTTTAACTTTTTTTATTATGGCAAATTATACTTAACACGAAATTTGCCACTGTGTGTGTGTGTGTGTGTGTGTGTGTGTGTGTGTGTGTGTGTGTTACTGGAGATCAAATCTGGGGGAGGGGTCAAGTTTACCTTCCACACCTCATTACCCTGCAGGTTCCTGGCTTCACTGTGGACTCGGGCTAAATCAATACCTGTGGCTCAGGATTCTGCCTTTTATAGGCTTCTCTGATAATTCCGAGGATTAGATTTGATCAGGCTTGGAAAATATAGACCTAGGAATTTGTGGGTGCATTGCGCATGTGTGCATGTGTGCGCGCACACACGTGTGCATTTGTGGCATGGTCTGTCAGCGTGTACTAATGGGTGGTGTCTCTGGCTGTACATCTGTGGGTATGCACAGATATTGAGGAGGTAGAAAGGAAATAGGCAGATAGGGAATAGGCCTGTTAGAAAAAAGTTAATTTCCTGAGTTTCCTGAGGGGCTACAAATGCCTGAAACTCCAAAGGCTCAGAGATAAGAAGGCCAGAGCTTCACAAAGCCATCTGTTTACTAATCAACAAACCCACCAGAGCAAGTCTGGCATTCCTGAAAGGAGACTCTTCAAAGGACTTGCAAATGCCCTATGCAAATTCTCCTTGGAATCCCAAAGTCACCCTAACCAAAAGCGGACTTGCAAGCGGTCAGGCAAGGCCTGACCGGATGACAAATTGGGGATTTTCCCGCTTGGGACCCCCTCCTCTTTTGGGGAGCTGTTTCTCTAGCAGGTCGTGTTGGCCCTGAGAGAAGGCAGAGTGTATTTGATGACAAATTGGGGATGAGCTGTTTCTCTCGCAGGTCGTGTTGGCCCTGAGAGAAGGCAGAGTGCATCTGAGGGCACGTGGCGACTCTCGAGGGTGACCTGCACCTCTTTTCTGGCAGATCGCGTGGACTCTGGGAGAAAGTAGTTTGCAACTGATGGGCACTTGGCATAGACAGGGTAGTGACCCTGAAGGCAGCTACTGGACCCATTCTTCACTCACCGTAGACAAGAACTCGCCGGGTTTCCTCTCAACGTGTTTGAAATGGACCTCACAACCAGTTACATGAACACCCCTTAGTCATCAGCCAAAACCTCATTGTCCAGCAGGTTTGGTTGCAAGGCATGCTGGAAGCTAAGGGGCCCGGTGGGGAAGTGGGGCTGAGGCAGGGCTTTTCCTAGTCAGCTCCCCACAGATGCACTGGCTCAAAGCGCCTTCTTCCCCCTTGGCCTTGGCAGCTGCATCCTCCTCTTCCTCCTGCTCAGACAGACCCGAAACCCCAGAGCGGCCACACAGGGGTGTATTTTAACCCAGGTCTGAAGTGTTCCTATCTGTGTGCCTATGGAAATGGGGCCTGGGGGTGCAACAAGGTGCCCAAGAGGAGAAGCCCAGCGGCTCAGGAGATTCTTCTGACGCTCAAAACCTTGCCTGTGAAGCCAGGCATGGGGACACATTCCTGTAATCCCAGTCCTTGGGAGGCTAAGACTGGAGGATTGCAGCTTGGAGGACAGCCTCGGCCAGTAGTGAGACTCTTACCAACTTAGCGAGACCCTGTTTCAATATAAAAATAAAATAGGGCTAGGGGTAGAACTTGGAGGTAGAACACTTTTGGGTTCAATCCCCAGTACCACTAAAAGCAATAAATAATACAAATTAAAATTGAATCTTTCCTTTCTGTTCCTGGGCCCCACACCACCCAGTCACCTCCAGGCTGTCGATGAAAACCCAGTCACTGGTGCCACCTGAGATGGCAACAGTCGTTTCTGGGAGTGTCTCTGAGAGCCGCAGCTGCTGTGTTCTGACTCAGGGGCTGATGAGGAGGAGAGTGCTGCAGGGACCTGCTGGAGCAGGCACAGGAATCTGGGTGAAGAGGGGAATGTCACAAGCAGGTGGAGAGGAGTTGCTTTGTCATGAGAAGAACTGGAAGATGAGGCTCTGGTGAGCTGGGATGCAGACCCTGCCTGGAGCCCCCAGGGGCCCAGCTGGCCTGGGGTGGCAGCAGGTCTGGGCCCTGCCCTCAACCCCTTTCCCCCCAGCCTGTCGGCTGAGCCCTCGCAGCCCCACCCAGGTCGTCTTCACTCCTGCCAGCCCCAGGCTTGCACTCGGAGGCCCCACAACTTTCTGCTCATCCACAAGTGCCGCTCATCAGCAAAGCCCCCCTGCCTCCCCTGAGCAAGTGGATTCTCCACACCGTGAGCTGCGATGCACCCAGCCCCTCTCTCAGCCCTATTCATGGCCACTTCTTAAAATTTTTGGTGGTACTAAGGATGTAATCCCAGGGGCTTTCTACCTCTGGGCTACACTCCCAGACCTATTTTTTTTTTTTAATTTTGTTTGAAACAGGGTCTCACTAAGTTGCTGAGAGCCTCACTAAGCAGCTGACACTGGCTTTGAACCTGCATGATTCCCCTGTCTCAGCCTCCCAAGTATTGGGATTTACAAGCATGCGCCACCATGCCCAGCTGCTGCCTTTTTAGATCTCTGTAGCTATTTCCCTGTTGGTTCTCTCTCCTCAGAGCTTTCCATAGTGCCTGGCATGCAGTAGGGGCTTAAAAATATTTGCTGAGCCAGGTGTAGTGGCACACACTTGTAATTCACTACTTGGGAGGCTGAGACAAGAGGATTGCAGATTCAAGGTCGGGCTCAGGAAGCAGTGAGATTCTCACCAACCTAACAAGACCCTGTTTCAAAGTAAAAATAAAAATAGGGCTGGAGGTGTGGCTCCGAGATAGGATGCCCCTAGGTTCAGTCCCCAGTAGGGCCTCACAAGTAGCTGAGACTGGCTGTGAACCTGCGATCCTCCTGTTGCAGCCTTCCAAGAACAGGAATTACAAGCATGCGCCGCCACGCCCAGCTGAACACATGGAGGGAGGTAAATAGCTAACACTGTCTAAAAGTAGAAGGTGCGTCCTTAGTGGGAGTGAGCTTCCTGTCACCGAGAAGCGTTACAATACACACTGGACATTGGCCTGGTGGGAACGTTTGTCTAGAGGGGAGACAAGCATCAGAAGGATGTGCCAGTGCCAGGTGTGGTGGCGCACGCTTGTAATCCCAGCATTCGGGAGGCTGAGACGGGAGATGGCTGTTACAGCCTCAGCTGCTTAGTGAGGCCCTTTGCAACTCAGTGAGACTCCGTTTCAAAATAAAGAATACAAAATAGGGCTGGGGGTGTCGCTCAGAGGCAGAATGCCCTGGGTTCCATCCCCAGTACCACAATAAATAAAAATAAATAAATAAATAAATAAATAAATAAATAAAAGAAGAAGAAGGAAGAAGGATGTGCCAGATGAGCTTCAGGTTCCCTTTAATCAAGAAATCGGAGGGCTGAGGGGACTGGAGAGATGGCTGGTGGGCTGGTTTTTATTGCCTGACAGCCTCGAGCAGATGGGCTGCTAATGCATGCCAAGCACTTTCTTCCTCTACTGGTTTTGCACTCCACTAACCTCTATTTTCTCATCATAAAATGGGGTGATAATAGCCAACTCCTGCCCCAGCTGCTGGGGTTGTGTGTTAGAAATGAGACAGGACTGGCAAGTGTCTCCTCTAGTGTCCAGGGGTCGGCTTGAGAGGGAGCCTTCCAGGAAAGGGGGACAAGGGGCTTAAGGGATACAGGGTGGGGCAGGGAAAAAGAGCCGGACACTGCTGTGATCTCGGCTGCCATTAGCTTTCCCCAGCTCCTTGGGGAGCTCTCCAAAGTATGGATTGTATCTGGAGACAAGAGGGCTAAATTTCTACAGCAGGCAGCTGGCAACAGTCAGTGGGTGCTGGGAACCCTGGTGTGACATGACTTCCCAGGCAAAGCAGCTTCCAATTGGCTCAGGAGAATTCCCTGAAGAGAGGGGCAGCTGTGACTTAGAGGCCAGCGCTCATGGGGTCAGTAACAACACCCGCTACTTGCTTTAAGGTCTTAGTTCAGAGGTAGAACTAAGCATGTGTGAGACCCAGGGGTCAATCCCCATACTGAAAAAAAAAAAAAGACTCAGTTCGGGCTTCCTGGAAGTAGGAGGGACCCCATCTATCTTGATATCGGGAGTCCCATTCATTTATTCATTCATTCATGCATGCATACATTCAATGACTTGTCCAAAGCCTCAGAGTCTGGCCCAGGGTGGAGGCGGTACTTGGACCCAAGGTTGTTTGCCCTCCTCGGGAGGGGGTTGGCTATCAGTCTAGCCAACAGGAGGGGACAGCACAGGGACCCCCTCCATAGAGCCAGAGCTGCAGTCTTCTCCTCGGGACCCTCAGCAGAGGTGGTCCTTGAGACAGTTGTTGAGCTCTTACAAACAGCCCTGCTCTGGTTCTCACAAAAAAAGGAAGTAGAAATAGCCCGGTGGATGAAAGCCGAGCAGCTTGCCAGAGCCCGAACCATGAATGTTTCCCACTGAATGAAAGAGGAACTGACCAATCATACAAACCACAGGCATCTCCTGGCCCAGGGCCACCCAGCTCCCGGCACACGCAGGTGTCCAGCACACATAGCCTCCGGGTGCACGCACACGCGCATGCTCACAGCCACCCAGAGAGGAGTTGAGGCACGGCCCTTGCAAACAAGCTCCTAACTGCACACAGGTACCTGCGTACTCACGCCCTAAGTGCCCCGGCCAAGGGCAACACGCACCCTCCCCGCCCACCCCTAGCACAGGGCACAGGTGGGCTCGTGCAAGTGAGTGTGTGGGAGTGCACAAGAGCTACAGATGTGCCTAAAGATGCAGAGTCTCCCAAGTAGACACACACTCCTGTACACATCCACAGTTACCCGGCGTTGGCTGAGCAACCGATAGGTGCTGAGCACCTAGGCATTTGGGATGCACCGATACCTTCAGTCTCACCCACATCAGGGTGTGCTCCAGCACACACAGTCACCACACAAAGACACTTACACACAGAACAAGCAGACAGCAGACAGGCGGGAATGATGCCCTCCTGTCGACTTCCCAGTGGCCGGAGATGATGGAGGGGCGTTGCTTCTAGAGAGGTCTTGGCTTGGACCATCCCTTCCTGAGACCTCCTCTTACAATCTTCCTGTCTTTCAGGCACCTACCTGCCCTTTTATCCTCTTTCTTTCTCTTCCCTACCCTCTTCCTGCGGTCTCCTCTCTTTCTCTGGGGCATGCTACATTTATAAGAAATTTGAACCTGAGCTGGGCGTGGTGGCACACGCTTATAAACCCAGGACTTGGAAGGCTGAGACAGGAGATCGCAGGTTCACAGCCAGCCTCAGCAACTTGTGAGGCCCTCTGCAACTCGATGAGACCCTGTTTCCAAATAAAGAATAAAAAATGTGGCTGGGGTTGTAGCTCAGAGATAGAATGCCTCTGGCTTCAATCCCCAGTATTAAAAAAAAAAAAAGAAAATAGATAAAAATTTAAAAGGATTGAGAGTGTAGCCAAGTGGTATAGTACCCTGGGTTCAAGCCTCAGTATAGAAGAAAAAGGAGGAGGAGGAGGAGGGGGATAGCCTAGTCTCTGGCCATATGATATACCCCTTTGCCACCTATCAGGCTGGACTCCTCATCTTAGGATGAAAGGATGGAGGCCAGGAACAGAGGCTGAAACTTATAGGAGTTAGGGCTTGTACCTAGATGTCTAACTACCCTGTTCTGAGCAACTCTCCCTGCGCCAGTCACATTAGCAACAACCTGATGGGGTTAGAGGATGATGGTTATGGTGGCAATGGCAGTGGCGGTGGTGGTCCTCCTCCACTGGTCCCCTACTGATGGGTGGTGACAGAGGTGATAATGATTATGGAGGTGACGGTGATGGTGGTGTTGATGTTGATAGTGGTGATGAAGATGGTGATCCTTTTGGGGACCCTTTTCCTGCATGGGAGCTTTGCTGTCTTTCCCTATTCACCATAAATGTTGAATTTTGTTCTAAAAAAAAAAGAAAAAAGCCAAGCATGGTGGCCCATGCCTGTAATCCAGTATTTGGGAGGCTGAGATAGGAGGATCACAGGTTCAAGAACAGCCTCAGCAAGTAGTGAGACTGATTGACCTAGTGAGACCTATTTCAAAATTAATAGGGGAGCTGGGCGTGGTGGCACAGGCTTATAATCCCATCATTTGGGAGGCTGAGACAGGAGGATCACAGTTGGAGGACAGCCTCAGCTACTTAGTGAGGCTCTTTGCAACTCAGTGAGACACTGTTTCAAAATAAAGAATAAAAAAAGAGGGCTGTGGGTATCACTAGAAGGTAGAATGCCTCAGGGTTCCATCCCCAGTACCGCAAAAAAAAAAAAAAAAAAAAAAAAAAAAGACAAAACAAAACAAAATTAATAGGGCTGGGAGTAGAGCTCAGAGGTAGAAAGCCTGTGGGTTCAAATCCTAGTACCAAAAAAAAAAAAGTACAAGCTTACAAGGAGAGAAGTATTTGAAGTGAAAAGTCCTTTACCCCTACCAATTCTTTTCTTTTTCGCTTGGCTACCAATTCTTTTCTGAGTTTTTAATGAATATACTTTAAAAATGGGGCTATATTCTGCCTCACGCACTCTATCTTTTCACTTTTGGTGACCAAAGCCATGAATGGTTTTCCACTTTGGCTATATAAGTCAGTCTCGCTCTTTTTACTCGCTGCGTGGTATTCTACTGAAGAGATGGAGCAGCATCTATTTAACTGGTCCCCTACTGATGGGCACTCAGGTTTTGTCCAGTTATTTCAAACACTGTTGCCATGAGCATCCTTGTAGATATGCCTGTGTGTAGGGGTGGAACTCCAGGACAGACTTGTAGACTTGGGATTGAAACAGGACCCCCAGCTTTGTCCTTGAAACTATTTTTGGCTAAAAAGTAAAATGAAGCCGGGCGTGGTGGCGCACGCTTGTAATCCCCACGCTTGGGAGGCTGAGACAGGAGGATCGCGCGGGTTCGAAGCCAGCCTCAGCTACTTAGTGAGGCTCTCAGCAACTTAGTGAGATACTGTTTCGAAATAAAATATAAAATAGTTCTGGGAGTATAGCCTGGAGGTAGAAAGCCTCTGGGTTCCACCCCCAGTACCACCATAAATAAATAAATAAGAAGAAAAGAAAAGAAAAAGTAAAATTAAAAGACTAGTTGATTCATAGTCCTCCACGTCGTCCCTTCAGATGTTAGTAAGCGGTGCTGGAGGTAAGACAGCACAGTCTGCCTCAGACATAAACAAAGCAGAGTCACCCGGACGACTTGAGGTTTCCTTGCAAAAGCTCTCTCAAATATAAACAAAGCAGTGATTAAAAGAAAAACAATATAATGATTAATAAAATGCTTGGTCTGCCCCGTCATCATGCTGTGCTAGGAAACGTTAGGTCTCTACCCAACCCCTCCCAACATTAGGTAACCAAATGTATGAAAGAGCTTGTCTGTAGCCAGGTGTGGCTACATTTGGTTACACGCTTGTAATCCCAGTACTTGGGAAGCTGAGACAGGAGGATTTGCAATTTAGTGAGACCCTGTTTCAAAAATAAAGAATTAAAAAAATAAGGCTGGGGATGTAGCCAGAATGCCCCTGGGTTCAATCCCTAGTAACCCCCGCCCCCCGCGATACACACACACACACATAGAAGAGTTTACATGTTCCGTGTCCGGGGCTCAGACCCCGAACTTTGCTTTTTGGGCCTTCACTAGTGAATAAAGAAACCTACTTTCCCTATCTCTGGCCACTGTCTCTGATCTCTGGTGACCCAGTATTTCTGCAACAGGATAGTTGGGACAAAGACCATGAGCACTTGCAAAGACTGCCGGATTGTAGTTCAAAAATATTTGTTTGAAAGCTGGGTGTGGTGGTACATGCTTGTAATCCCAGCATTCGGGAGGCTGAGACAGGAGGATCGCGGTACATGGACAGCCTCAGCTACTACTTAATGAGGCCTTTTGCAACTCAGTGAGACCCTGTTTCAAAAATAAAGAATAAAAAATAGGGCTGGGGGTGTCGCTCGGAGGTAGAATGCCCCTGAGTTCCATTCCCAATACCATACACAGACACACACACACACACACACACACACACACACACACACACACACACATTGTTTGCGTTACTAAAGGTAAGAATATGGCAGAATTTGCAATGAACCAGACCTGCCTGAGATGGAATAGACACTCTTAAGGGGTGGTGGTAAACTATTTAAAGTATCATAAATTGGGAGGCTGGGACAGGAGGATCTAGGTTCTCAGCCAGTCTCAGCTACTTAGGGAGACCCTCTGCAACTTGGTAAGATCCTGTTTCAAATAAATTTAAAAGCCGGGCATGGTGGCGCACGCTTGTAATCCCCGCGCTCGGGAGGCTGAGACAGGAGGATCGCGCAGGTTCGAAGCCAGCCGCGTGCGCTGGCTTAGGAGACCCTGTTTCCAAATAAAAATGTAAAAATAGGTCTGGGAGTGTAGCCCAGAGGTAGAAGGGCTTCCAGGAACCCCAGTACCACCAAAAAATAAAAATAAATAAATAAATAAATAAATAAATAAATAAATACATTTAAAAATAGGGCTGGAGGTGTAGCTTGGTGGTAGAATGCCCCTGGGTTCAATCCCCAACACCACACACACAAGAAAAAGTATAATGAATATATTTTGTGCTAAACTGCTTAATGTATAACGAATATACTTTAAAAATTAGGTTACATTATGCCTCATGCCTTATAATTTTCCTTTATTCACTAAGTGCAAACAAAGTGCTTCATAAATGAGTTTCCATTTCAGCCAGATAAGTCAGTCTCATTTTTATTTTTTTACTGGATGCATGATATTCTATGACATTCTGGGAGAAAAAAAATCCATATTGTTTTAAAGAAACCACCAAAAGTTGCCTTAATAAAATGCCATTTTTTTTTTTTTTTTTTTGCTTTCTAGGCTAGTGTTTTTGTAAAATTTTACCAAGAACAGAATATTTTAAGAAAATCTAACCGTTTCAAACATAGACTCCAAGCATTAAATGTGACTTTTAGAAAACCCTTTAAATTCCAGGAGTGGTGGCACACTCTCGTAATCCCAGTACTTGGTAGACCGAGACAGGAGGATTGCAGGTTCGTGGCCAGCCTCAGCTACTTAGGGCGGCCCTCCGCAACTTAGACCCTGTTTCAAGATAACAAATTTTAAAAATAGGGTGGGGGGCACCAAGTACTGTGCGAATAGATGCCATTGTCAACATGATCCACATGATGTGAGACTGGAGTGCACCAATAAAATTTTAAAAATTTTCAAAGAACATAGGGTTAGGGTGTAGCTCAGAGGTAGAATGTACCTGATTTCAATCTCTAGTACCAAAAAAGGAAAAAAAAAAAAAACCTTTAAATAATTCCTCTTAATTAAAACCAACCTTCTTACACAGTTCCAGTTTCTTTATATGTCTTATTCTTTAGAAATCATTTGCAATTTCTTCAAACCCTCTGCAACTTGCTTAACTTTCTGATTTTTATTCTCATCTTTCTTTTTCCTTATGGGATAATTCAGTCATTTAGAACAAAAATATTATTGTATAAAATCTTTGCTCTTTTAAACTTTTTATTAAAATACCTCTTTTTTTTTGTGGTGGTACTGGGGGTGGAACCCAGAGGCTTTCTACCTCTGGGCTATACTCCCAGACCTTTTTTATATTTTATTTGGAAACAGGGTCTCACTAAGTTGCTGAAAGCCTCACTAAGTAGCTGAGGCTGGCTTCGAACCCGTGTGATCCTCCTGTCTCAGCCTCCCAAGCGTGAGGATTACAAGCATGCGCCACCACGCCTGGCTAAAATACCTCTTTATACTAATAAATATCTCCTTTTATTTATTGGATTTTCTTTTGTTTTAACCTTTTTAAAAAATTTACTGCCTCTGGGCCTGCTTTTATCCTAGCCATGGCTGACCCATGGAACATGGCAGACTCAATACAGTTTCAGGATTGTCCCAGACCAGCAAGCATTGCCACTGGGTTTGTTTATAGCGTCCCAGAGCCCCAGCACCTCAGTTTCCATTTTATCCTCCACATTCTGACAGCCCATGAAGATCAGGGTGACCGTGGGCTCCTGGCTGGGCTGGATGCAGTTCTGGCTGTGCCTGAACTCTGGTGATCTCCCATAGAAAAGTGTGGTCCACAAGGCCTCCTCCCCAGCTCCCTGGATCTTGGTTCCCTGGACCCATCTGTGTATCTTGCCTCACTCAGAGTGACCTCATCCACTTATGGATGAGTCTGTCCACTTAGGAGAAGCTCAGCGGGTAGTACCATCCCCAGCATGAATCACTGCCTTTATTGCTGGACCTCCCTTCAGCCATTTTACTTTCTTGAACATTAACTCTCTGGGCCTCAGTTTTACACATGTCTTCCTTCCTTCCTTCTTTCCTTCCTTCCTTCCCTTTGTTTCTTTCTTTCCTTTTTTGTGGTACTGGGGATGGAACTCAGGGGCATTCCACCTCTGAGCTACACCCCCAGCCCTATTTTTTATTCTTTATTTTGAAACAGGGACTCATTGAGTTGCAAAGAACCTCACTAAGTAGCTGAGGCTGTCCACGAACTGTGATCCTCCTGTCTCAGCCTCCCAAATGCTGGAACTACAAGCGTGTGCCACCACGCCCAGCTTTACACATGCCTTTCTGGCAAATTGCAAATCTATACAGTTTTTTGTTTGTTTGTTTTACTTTTTGTTCCTAAAATTCAATGTACAAAAACCAATACAATCATAATTTGGCTAGCCTTGCAAAGATTGTTTTTAATAGCATCATTTACTTTTACTTTACCAAACTTAAACTTAATTGTTAAAGATTTATGAGTCGCGGTGAACTAAAAGGTATTTAGATCCACTTTTCCTTTTTTAATTTATGAGCGCTCATTTATCTATAATGAATATTTCCAATCCTCACCTGGCTCAAACTAAAGTGGGCCGGTAGTAATATGGGCTCCTGCTTCCAGATGCAGCAAGAATAAGTCATCCTTTGTTTCTTTTTGCCCTAAGTCTGCAGATCATCTCCCCAGTATCGTAACTTTTGGCCCAAGGAACCATCAGAAGGAATTTTGTCCTTAATCTTGCTATTTTAGGTATCTTTCTTTTCTATTCCTGGTAGAGGTTCAACCTCTTCTGCCTAGAGGGGCAAGAGCTTTTCAACTATCTTCGTCCTTGGTTGTGTGTTCCCCGAGTCTCAACCACCACAACCCCAATCTTTTCTGGGGGTTTCTTGAACTCTTATCCTGCTTTTTCCTCTGGCCAGGGCCCTAATAACTAAACCATATCCTTTGGGGTTCTGCTTTTGTTAGGCATCTTCAGGCATCTCTGTCATTTGAACACAACCCTCACCCTGGGATATCCAGACCACCAAGAAAATACTTTGCCACCCCAACCCCAGTGGCATTTCTTAACTTTATTCATGCATAAAGTTATCTGGTTGGACCATGGTGTTTATTTAGGCCTATCTCTGCATCGCCGAGAGACTTTTACCACAGGGTTTCAACCAATTAGGGGCCTGCCACACGGCTCCAGACACCCAAGGGCAACCACAACAAGGCAGTAGGATGGGTCCCCCTCAAGTGGGGAAGCCCATGGCACTCACCTGAATGGTGCAAATCCTAGACGAGCCCCCAGTTGTTAGAAGCAGATTTTAGGGAAGCTGCAAAACATAACATAAGAAACCTCATGAAACCAAAAGCAACACAGCAAAGCAATTTACTTCTGTGCAGAACTGTGTAAGCACACGGGGCGGGCAGTCCCCTCGGCCTTTTATCCCCCCATGCATAGGGCACTGGGCCATCCTCCATTGGCTGGAGTAAGACTTCACACTCTAATCTGGTTGGCTGGTTTTCCCTGGGCAAATTTTTACAAAAGGAGAAACATGAAACCAATACATCCTGAAGCGGAACATAGAGACACATGTCCAAAAGTTACAGAGTGGAGGTCAAAGCCACGGTGACAAAATGGAAGCCTACTAGTGTTTCTGTGATCGTGTAACTTTGATAGAAAAGATGATTGTTTTTCTTTTTTGTATTATGATGACAAAATATTAATGCAATTTACTCATAGAGCCGGGTGTGGTGGCGCACGCTTGTAATCCCAGCACTTGGGAGGCTGAGACAGGAGGATCGCACAGGTTGGAAGCCAGCCTCAGCTATTTAGTGAGGCTCACAGCAACTTAGTGAGACCCTGTTTCCAAATAAATTATAAAAAATAGGGCTGGGAGTATAGCCTGAAGGTATAAAGCCCCTGGGTTCCATCCCCCAGTACCACCAAAAAAAAAAAAAAATTACTCATAAGCTGGGCATGGTGGCGCATGCTTGTAATTTCAGCATTTGGGAGGCTGAGACAGGAGAATCATAGGTTCACGGACAGCCTCAGCTACTTAGTGAGGCTCTTTGCAACTCAGTGAGACCCTTTTTCAAAATAAAGAATACAAAATAGGGCTGGGGGGGGTGTAGCTCAGAGGTAGAATACCACTGAGTTCCATTCCCAGTATGGCAAAAAAAAAAAAAAAAAATTACTCAAAGAGTTAAAAAATGACACTGCTTGGGCTTCATTTCAGTGAGCTCTGATTCTGTAGAATTGAGTTGGGTCTGGGCCCAGGTAGTATGCAGGGTTCTCCCAGTGTTGGTGAATTCTGTGTCTGGACAACACACCCAGGGCTCCAAGTTGTTGTTTCTTCTCTGTCATCCTCGTTGTCTCGGGAAGGCTGCTGGAGCATCAGGCCTCCCCCTCTCCCTCACTTGCTCATTCGTTCACCCACCCACAGCCACAGGAAGGTGACAGTAGAGACAGCTGACCACACTGGCGAGAGACCGCATTGGAGAGATGCCCACGTGCCTGGTGGCACACCGGTGTGATGGTTCATTCAGGCAATCGTCGGGTGTGGCAGTGAATAAGGGATGTCCCCTTCCCCCCGGGGAGCCAGATGACAGACACAGAAATCCTTGGAAAATGTTAGTGCCCCCGAGTATTGTACGGAAGAATGAAGTGAGGGACAAGGAGTGTGATGGAGATGGCCGGGGAGGTGACGTGCTCTAAGAAGACCCTTGTGCAGGGACCTACAGGAGAAAAGAGAGAAAACGGGGGCCTATGGGAGGAGGTCTAAGCAGAGGGAAGGGCAGGTGCTGAGGCCCAGTGCCTGGCCTGTTTGGGGGACAGTGTGAGGGAGAATGTGGCTGGGGTCCAGGGCCAGGGAGGTCACAGGCGAGGGAGCAGAAGCCAACTTGGCAAAGACGGACAGCATTATGGGGGCTGGGAGCCCGTTCTTGTGGGGTTGGTGGCTGAAGGATTCAAAAGATCTGCTTGTTTATAAATGAGAGGAGCTCAGGTTTATTTGGTCCCAAGTGGTATCTCTTGAGTCCCTTTGAAGTTAGGCGTGGTGGCACACATTTGTAATCCCAGTACTTGGGAGGCTGAGACAGGAGGACCCGGGATTGCGGTCAGCCCCAGCTACTTAGTGAGGCCCTCTGCAACTTAATCAGACCTGTTTCGTTTCAAAAGTAAAGAATTTAAAAAAAAAAAAAAAAAAAGTCGGGCTGAGAGGTATAGCTCGGAGGTAGAATGCCCCTGGTTCAATTTCCAGCACCACCCACACACACACACACACACACACACACACACACGCACACACACACACACACGCACACGCACACACTGCTTTGGCAAGAACTCACATTAAATCATTTAAAAAATCTTTACAAGTCCCTGAAAAGGAGAGATAAGCATGTCCATTTTATAGGTAATAATTAAGGCTCAGAGACATGAGATGATTTTTGCCCCCTAAGGTAGCACAGCTTACGGAATGGCATGATAGAACTTGAACCAGGCTGAGCCCTGGTTTGTCCTACTAGATTCGATTTCGTGTGAGTGCACGCCGGTGCGCATGCGCGTGCATGTGCGTGTTACGGACATATCTTCAAAGTCGCTGATTCTTTCTAGCTATGTGCAGTCTGCTGCTACACCCTCCAGAAGCACCTTCATTTCTTTTCTTTTTTTCTTTTTCCTTTTTTTGTGGTACTGGAGTACTCTTTTAAATTTATTTTTAAATGTTGAAACAGGGTCTTGCTCAGTTGCTGAGGCTGGCCTCAAACCTATCATCTGCTGTTTCAGCCTCCCAAATACTAGGATTACAGGCTTGCATCACCACATCCAGCAATTCAAATTTTATTTCTAATGTCACATTCCTGAGAAGACCCAGTATGTTTGCCTTTTATATTTGTGCTTTTAAGTTTTACTTATGTACTTAATTTAATAAAACAGATCAAGACATTCTCATGAAGTAACCACCCTAAAACATAAAAGAGTTTAAAAGATTCCCTCCACTTGAGTGGGTTAGTTACTCCTATGACCTTTTTTTTTTTAAAAAAAAAAAAAGAGGTTGGGAGGAGTATACTTTTAAAACTGATGGAATGTAAGTTTATAAATTTTGGTTGCATCAGTAAAATTTTTATTTCACTGGTAGAATTCTTTGGCTCTAGAAGCACTGGCAATTTTTTTTTTTAAAAAAGAACCCAGAGCATAGAAATAGTTGGCTTTCTCCCTGCTTCCTCTTTTAAAAATTAGATACATGCAAATGCCAGAAATGGAATTTAATAGTGTTAGAAAACAAAGGACTTCCAAGTACATAACTAAGCAAAACGATAGATCATTTCCTCCCCTGGAAATAATGATTTTCACAGCATTTTCTTGGGGGGGTCAATAAAGGACAGAGATGTTGATGGTCAACTGACTTATTCCCTTCTTACTTATTGTCAAAGCAGAGAGAACCAGTTGACCAGAGGCCAGTCCTGAGTCAGAAACCCTTCTTTGCTTTATCTCCTGCTCTACTTCTGTCTTTCTTCCCTCCTTGTCTGCGTTCACCCACCCATCATCTCCTCCTCTTCCCCCTCTCCATTTCTCCTTCTCCTCCTCCTCTTCTTCAGTGGTACTGAAGATTGAACCCAGGGGCATTCTGCCTCTGAGCTGCTACACCCCTAGACCTTTTGGTTTTGTGTTTGTTTTTCTTATCTTTTATTTGACTTTTTATTTTATTTTTTGGTGGTACTGGGGGTGGAACCCAGGGGCTTTTCGACCTCCGGCCTATACTCCCAGACCTATTTTATACTTTATTTGGAAACAGGGTCTCACTAAGTTGCTGAGAGCCTCACGAAGTAGCTGAGTCTGGCTTCGAACCTGGGCGATCCTCCTGTCTCAGCCTCCCAGGGGCTGGGATTACAAGCGTGTGCCACCACGCCAAGCTGGCCTTTTTATTTTGAAACAGGGTCTTGCTAGGTTACTGAGATTCTCCTTGAACTTGCGATCCTCCTGTCTCAGCCTCCCAAGTACTGACATTATAGGCATGCACTACTATGCCTGGATTCCTTCCTGTCTCTTTTCTTTTGGTCTTTCCTTCACTCCATTCTGTACTGAGAATTGAACCTAGGGGCGTTTACCTCCAAGCCACACCCCAGACTCTTTATTTAAAAATATATTATTTTATCTTATTTTTTTATTTTTTGCGGGTGTAGGGATGGAATCCAGGGGCATTTGACCTCCGAGCTACACCCCCTGCCCTACTTTTTATTCTTTATTTTGAAACAGGGTCTCACTGAGTTGCAGAGGGCCTCACTAAGTAGCCGAGGCTGTTCACGAACCGCGAACCGCGATCCTCCGGTCTCAGCCTCCGGAATGCTGGGATTACAAGCATGTGCCACCACGCCCGGCTATATTCTTTTATTTTGAAACAGGATCTTGCTAAGTTTGGGGGGCTGGCCTCAAACCTTGATCCTCCTGACTCATCTTCCCAAGTGCTGGGATCACAGGCTCACGCTACCACATGGGCTGCCCCTTTTCTTTCCTTCCCTCCTGGCTGATTTTCAGCAGGGGTCCTGATGGCCAGGGCAGGGGTGTCCCTTCAAACACAAAACGCCGCCCTCCCTTCTTGGGACTCCCCAGAGGCCCCTTTCTTTTTTTTAAATTTTATTTATTTATTTATTTATTTATTTATTTATTTATTTATTTTGGTGGTACTGGGGGTGGAACCCAGAGGCTTTCTACCTCCGGGCTATACTCCCAGATCCATTTATATCTTATTTTGGAAACAGGGTGTCACTAAGTTGCTGAGAGCCTCGCTAAGTAGCTGAGGCTGGCTTCGAACCTGTGTCATCCTCCTGTCTCAGCCTCCCAAGCGTGGGGATTACAAGCATGCACCACCACTCCCGTCCCCAGAGGCCCCTTTCTAAGGATGGAATACCCTGCTCTTCCAGGTAAGGGACAACTCAGCGGGGGCCCTGCAACCAGCCATGCCACCCTCTGGGGCCTCCTGCAGGGACCTACCTACTCCCCCCATGCCTGGGCTCAGGGAGCCCTCCTTGTCCTCCCCCAGGACCTCTGCTCACCCCACGTCCTCCCAGCCCCCACCCTTCACCTTGTGCTTTTCCTGGTTAGCATTACTCTTTTGTTAGCTTCTTTCTTTCTTTCTTTCTTTCTTTCTTTCTTTCTTTCTTTCTTTCGTAGGGATTGAACCCAGAGAGATATTTCTACCTCTGAAATACAGCCCAGCCTCCCAGCCCCTTTTATGTTTATTTTGAAACAGCGCCTCCCTAAGTTACTGAGGTTGGCCTTGAACCTGCAATCAGCCTCTCATGTGCTGGGATTATAGGTGTGTGCCACCACGCCCACGTCTTTCACTAGCTTCCTCAAAGCCACCCCTTCCCACTCGTGATCAGGGAGATTCCCCACTGCCTGTTGCCCCTGAGCAAGTGAGAGGCGTAGGAAAGAATTCCAGGTCTGCCAAGCCCAGGTCTGCGGTTTTGCAGAAGCCACTCCCTCATCTGGATCTCATTTCCTCATCTGTGAGTGAGGGCTGGGCCTTGCCATCTGGGCTGGGGGCTAAGTGTTTTACTGGCTCCATGAAAGTTTGGGGTTCCCTTCCTTCAGTGTTTCTGTGAGAAGGGCTCATTTTAGACCTTGGGGACGTCAATTCTGCCGCCTGTATAGACCATTCTCATCCTTGCCAGGGTCACAAGGAGGCAATCTTCCCTGCCAAGAACGATCTAGAGGTGCATTCCAAACCCTGCTGCCAGAGGCCACCTCTCCTCCGGTGCCCCTGAAACGCAGAAGCAGAGGAAGAAAAGGGCGGCCAAAGGCCCCGGGAGTGGACTGCGGGAAATGGGCAAGATGGTTCCCAGGTCTCCAGGGTCAGCGGAAGCAGCTTACTGTCAAGTCAGGTTCCCTGCGCTGCTTCTCCCATGCCTCCGTTACCGAGTCTGCCCAAGAGGGTTTACTTCTTTTCTTGGTGCGCCAGATCCTTGCCCTGTGCGGTGGCCATTGGCTTGGGGGCCTTGCTGATAAGCAAAAAGCGCTGTCTGTTCAGGTGTGACAAGTGCCTGGCCCAGTGACATCATCCCGGCCCTAGTCAGGTGAGGACACGGTGAGGACGCGGAGGAAGACTATTGTCTTTCCTTGTTTATTCACAGGCGTTCTTTATATGTGCTGGATACTAATCCTTTGTTGGTTCCCTAGATGGCAAAGATCTCTCAGTCTCTGACTTTTGTATTTGCTGACACGTATTTTCTATGTGTTTAGCATTTTAACACAGGCAAATTTCTTTGAATTTTACCATATGAGTAGTCCCGTGAATTTTACCATATGAGTAGTCCCGTGAATGCATGCATTTAAGGACAGTCTTGCCTATGCTGGGGCACAAAGATAGTTTCTTCTAAAAGTTTTAAAGTTTCTCTTTTCCTTCAGTCTTTTACCTATCTATTACATAGAGAGAAAGAGAGAGATAATATGAATCTATTCTATTTTGGTTTCTTTTTTTGTGGCACTGAGGATTGAACTCAGAGGCATTCAATTTCTGAGCTAAACCTGCAGCCTGATTTTATTTTTTATTTGGTAACAGAGTCTTACTAAGTTGCAGAGGATCTGGCTAAGTTGTTGAGGCTGGCTTCCAACCTGTAATCCTCCTTTCTCAGCCTCCCAAAGTACTGGGATTACAAGCATGCGCCACCATGCCCGGCTTATTTTATTTTATTTTATTTTTTTTTTTATTCTTATTTTATTTTTTGTACGGAGAGTTAATTGCCCAGCAACACTTTTTCAAATCATAAACCAGGTGTGGTGGCGCACACTTGTAATCCCAGCATTTGAGGGGCTGAGACGGGAGGATCATGGTTCATGGCCAGTCTCAGCTACTTAGTGAGGCCCTTTGCAACTCAGTGAGACCCGGTTTCAAAATAAAGAATAAAAAATAGGGCTGGGGGTGCAGCTCGGAGGTAGAATGCCTCTGGGTTCCACCCCCAGTACTGCAATAAATAAATAAATAAATAAATAAATAAATAAATAAAAATAAAGAATAAAAAAATAGGGCAGGGTATAGCTCAGATAGCTCAGAGGTCGAATGTTCCTAGGTTCTATCCCCAGACCCGCAAAAAAAAAAAAAAAAAAAAAGGAAACCCTGTGTTTATTAAGCAATCTACCCCTCCCCCACCCTCAGCCCTTGGCAACTAGTTTCTGGTTCTGTGAATTGCCTCTTTTAGATATTTTGCATCATAAATAGAATCAATGGTTTCAATATATTTCACAATATATGGTTTCCTGCATCTGGCTTCTCTGCGTGCTGTTTTCCACAGCCCCCTGTACTGTGGCGTGAATTATGGCTCCGTTTCTTTAGAGGCTGGGTAATATTCCATTGTGAGCGTAGGCCACATTTTGTTGATCTGTTCCTCAGTTGACGGATGTTTGGGTTGAGTCCACTTTTGGGCTATTGTGAACAGAGGTGATGCCATGAACATTCCTGTCCAGGGTTTTGTTTGCGTACCCGGGTCCAATTCTCTCCAGAGGTAACAATGCTTTTTGAACACTCTGTCCTTTGCCCCACTTTTCTGCAATTTCACCTCTGCCGTGCGCCGAGTTCCCAGGCACGGGACTCTCTTTCCAGGTTCTTTATTCTGATCCATTGTTCTAATAATCCATCCTGGCGCCAACCCTGTGCAGTAGTTATCCTTGATTTCACTTTTTGAGCTTTTAATTATCCTGGGTCAACCTTGAACTGAAACCTAAATGAAAAGTTCCAGAAATAAGTGATTCAAAATAACTTTGGTTACAATATGTTGTTATAATTGTTGTGCACCTGTTAGCATGCCTAACTTTATAAATTAAACTTTTTTTTGTGTGTGTGTGTGGTACTAGGGATGGAACCAAGGGGCCTTCTACCTCCGGGCTACACTCCCATACCTATTTTATATTTTATTTGGAAACAGGGTCTCTCTCAAACCAGCTGAGGCTGGCTTCAAACCTACGCGATGCTCCTGTCTCAGCCTTCCAAGCCCGGGGATTACAAGCGTGCGCCACCACGCCCGGCATTAAATTAAACTTTAACATAGCACTGGTGTGTAGTACTCTGAATAGCTGTTCTTGGACTTATAATGAGATGTATCCTAACAAACCCATTGTAAGTTGAAAATATAAATCTTCCTCCATGCTGGGTGTGGTGGCACACACTTGTAATCCTAATACACAGGATCACAGGTTTGCAGCCAGCCTCAGACACTTAGTGAGGCCCTCCACAACTTAGTGAGACTCTGTTTTAAAATAAATAATAATAACAACAACAACAACAACAACAACAACAGCTAGGGATGTAGTTCAGAGGTATAAATGCCCTTGAGTTCAATCCTAAATTCTGCCAAAAAACCCCATAAAAAACGAAGTCATAAATTATAAATGCATTTAGGCCAGGCGTGGTGGCGCACGCTTGTAATCCCCGCACTTGGGAGGCTGAGACAGGAGGATCGCTCGGGTTCGAAGCCAGCCTCAGCTACTTCATGAGGCTCTCAGCAACTTAGTGAGACCCTGTTTCCAAATAAAATATAAAAAAGGTCTGGGAGTATAGCCCGGAGGTAGAAAGCCTCTGGGTTCTACCCCCAGTACCACCAAAAAAAAAAAAAAAATTATAAATGCATTTAATACATCTTACCCGTCAAACATCATAGTTTAGCCTAGCCTATCTTAAATTGTACTCAGAATGCTTACATTAGCGAATAGTTGGGCAAAATCATCTAAGGAAAAGCCTATTTCAAAATAAAGTGTTAAATATCTCATATAATTTACTAAATACTATACTGAAAGTGAAAAAAAAAAAGAAAGATTGTATGATATACTCCTGCACCCTTGTAAAGTACAAAAATTATGAAGCTGAGCGACCTAAGTCAGGCACTGTCTGTGTTTCGAGGCACCCAGTGGGGTCTGGAGCATCACTCTTTGGATTAGGAGACACGCTGCTGCCTGACTTGTGAGGGCCTCCTGGGACCGCTCAGCCACCAGCTGAGCAAGCACCGTAGCCCCCTCTCCATGTTGCCCAAACCGTCCTGTCTAAATTTGGCCCTTTGCTTTTCCGTATGAATTTTAGGAGCAGCTCATTAAGTTCCACAAAAACTCTTCCGGGATCTGGTTTGAGTTTATAGTAGCTTTGGGGAGAATTGCCACCTTCGTGACGTTGAAGCTTTCCAGCCCACTCAGGCCTCTTTTCCTCCCAATCTCAAACTTTTGTATACCCTTCTGTACAAGTCACTGTCCCCTCACTCTCTCTCTCCACCCAACTCCCTCCTCAGGCCTCCGTGTTGGTCTTGAGAGACCTCGGGCCTGGCACGATGATTAGAGTGATCGGGGTTTACTATCTGCTTTCTTCAAGGCTGCAGACACCTCCCAGCTTGTGGGTCTAGTTCTTTCTCCTGGGTGTTCTGACAGGTACAGAGTCCCAATAAATACTGGTTAAAAGAATGAAGGAAATAGGAGAGGAAGGTGGTCAGGCTCCAGGGCATACACCGTGCCCACAGCAAACAGTTACCGACCTTCCCGTGAGTCTCCTCTCTCCCCCGTGGAATGGGGAAGTGGCTGGTATCTGCCTGTAGTGTGAGCTGAGGAGTAGTGAAAGCCAGGAGTAGTGAAAGCCAGGCGTGGTGGTGTGTGCTTGTAATCCCAGTACTTGGGAGGGTGAGACAGGAGGATTGCAGGTTCTTGGCCGGCCTCAGTTACTTTTGAGGCCCACTGTAACTTAGTGAGACCCTGTTTCCAAATAAAAAAATAAAACAGGGCGGGGGGTATAGCTCGGAGATAGAATGCTCCTGGGTTAAATTCCCAGTGCTACAAAATAAATCAATAAATAAAGGATTAGGATGTGTACATAAAGCACCTGGTTAGGACTAAGCGTTGGCCCCGCCCACCCTTCTTCTTCTGGAACAGCTCGGCCTTACATCCCAGGAAGTGATGCTCGGGGCTTCAAAACCCTTTCTCTGAAGTTATCTCATTTTTAATTTAAGCTGTTCCACAAATTACTCTTCTTACCCCAAATTTGCATACGAGGCAAATAAATCTCATTGAAAGTCATTGAAAGGCCTGAGCCTAGAACGCCTGACCCCAACCCCAGGCCTGGAGTCATCTTCCGGGTGTCTTCCAGCTCGGGCGTTCAGTCGGTAGCAGTGCTAATTTGATTTTGGAGAGCTATGTGGCTCCTTTCAAAAGGAAAAAAAAAAAAAAAAAACTACACACAACCCACAGTGTTGACTCACATTGGTTTTTCTTTTTACTGAAGTAGGTGTAAATCTAAAATTAAACATGAACTTCTCCTGCTCACAGTTCTATCAACCAACCCTAAAACCAAAACAAAGCTTCAGAGCAAAGGCAAACAGAACCACACACCAGTTTTAAAAATTCAAATCAAGGCTAAGTGACAGAGCGGATTACACCTCCCAGGACTTGGGGTGGGGGGGGCCGGCTTGTTTTCCCATCACAATGGGCCATCATTTGAGCTTCTATCTCATTGGCTCTCACACTCTGGCATCCAGTTTGAAAGCCCAGGAGGGGAACAATGTGTTGTGCAAGGGTGTCATGGAAAGCCAGGCTAATGCTCTTAGCACAACATCACTCACTGAATTTACGTGGCACTTTCCGCTAATGAACTACTGCTAGCGTGTTCACAAAAGGCCATAATGGCGCACTTTATCCTCTAGCAAAGGGCCCATTGTGCTGGCTGCTGGGAGCGCCTCATTCCTGAGCTGCTGTGTGGGGCTGATGATTGGATTCTCCCACCACTTTATTCCCGCGACCCACCAGGAAACTGCATTCTCCCAAGTTCTGTGACGTCGCCGGCGGGTCTGTAGGTTCTGTGTGTGTTTCAGGGATCCACTCAGTCAAGCCCCTGTTGCTTTTCCATTAGCAAGAAACGCTGAACATTGTATACCACCCCGTGCTCTGTGCCAGGGTCATGATGGCAATGACAGCTCCAGCACACATTTTTAAAAATCTATTCCCTTGTTTATTTGTGGCACTGGGCTTTTTTTTTTTTTTTTTCTTTTTCTTTTTTTCAGGTCTGGGGATGGAACCCAGGGGCATTCGACCTCCGAGCTACATCCCCTGCCCTACTTTTTATTCTTTATTTTGAAACAGGGTCTCACTAAGTTGCAGAGGGCCTCACTAAGTAGCCGAGATCCTCCAGTCTCAGCCTCCTGAATGCTGGGATTACAAGCGTGGGCCACCACACCTAGCTGGCACTGGGGATTGAATCCTGGGGCAGTCTACCTCTGAGCTACACACACCCCAGCCCTATGTTTTAGTTTTATTTTTTTATTTTTGGAGTGCTAGAAATTGAACTGAGAAGCATTCTATCTCTGAACTACATCCCAGCCCTACTTTTTTTTTTTTTTTTTGGTACTGGGGGTACTGGGGATGAAACCCAGGGACATTCTACCCCCAAGCTACATCCCCAGCCCTATTTTTAAAAATTCTTTATTTTGAAACAGGGTCTCATTGAGTTGCAAAGGACCTCACTAAATAGCTGAGGCTGGTGGCAAAATGCGATTCTCCTGTTTCAGCCTCCCCAGTGCTGGGATTACAAGCGTGCGCCACCATATCCGGTTCCCAGCCCTATTTTTTTATTTTTATACAATTATCTTTATTTTATTTTTATATTTTTATTTTGAAACAGAGTCTTGCTAGGGGACTAGAGTCTCACCACTTGCCGAGTCTGATCTAAGGACCTACAACTCTCCTGTATCAGCCTCCCAAATGCTAGGATTACAGGCATATGCAATCACACCCAGCTACATTTTTATTTTGAAACAGGGTCTCATTAAGTTGCAGAGGACCTCACTAAGTTGCTGAGGCTGGCTGAGAACCTGCGATCCTCCTGTCTCAGCCTCCCAAGCGCGGGGATTATAGGGCTGAGCCACCACAACTATCCTCAATGTACTCAATTATTTAAGATAATTTCTTAACCTACAAAAATGGCATTGAAGGGCAAATGATCCTGGAGAAAGTTGACTTTTCCCCAGGTAAAATAAGATCCATGTGAGCCCAAGGGTGGCCACTGTCTTTAGGGCAAACTAAACAACGCAGCCTGATATTCCAGCTGAAATCGCACAGGGCGGGGGCACTTGTAATCCCGGCATTCAGGAGGCCGAGACTGGAGGATCATGGTTGGCAGACAGCCCCGCTACTTAGTGAGGCCCTTTGCAACTCTGAGACCCTGTTTCAAAACAATAAAAAGGCTAAAAAATAGGACTGGGGGTTTGGAGGTACAATGCCCCTGGATTCCATCCTCAGTATGGAAAAAAGAAAAAAAAAATCGCTGTTACTCATGGTGGGCACAGAAACTCTCACTACAGAATTTTTAAAAATTGCCTTTTAAATGATTCTAGAAAATAATCCCAAGGACTCTGTGGAGCTTTGTTTGATACACGCTGGTCTCAAAGAGCACTAAGTTTGTGAACAAACACGGGCAGACCTGTTCTAGGTGAGGGAAGACCACCTCCCCTTCGGATGGAGCGCAGGACTTGAAGGAGACCCCCCACCCGCCCCCCAGCAAGGCCAGTGTCGCCCCCCACTCCCCCGTTCTTTCCTTTGCTGAAAAAAACTCACTGGGGCCCACTTCCCCGGCTCTGAGCTACCCAGCCTTGCAGGACAGGGTGACAGACCCCGCCCCACCCTCCCACGACCCCAGCCCCTCCTGGGCCACCCCGCGTGCGAGGCTGAGAGGCCCCGCAGCCCTCCCCGGGGACTTTATCTTCTCTCTTTTTGCTGGTTTCAGGTTTTTTTTTTTTTCTTGCTTGAGTGAAAAAGAAACGGACCCCCGCCCCCCGCCCCGGCGCTCGCGGCTCCCTCCCGCGCGGCCTGTGTCCGGGGCGGGGACGGCTTGGCACGGGCGGCGCGGGCGGGCGGGCTGGGAGGCGCCGCTCGCTGGTGTCCAGCGCACGCTGCCCGCTGTCCACTGCCCGGAGGAGGCGCCGGCACGCCCGGCCGCTGCCCTGCTCCGCCCGCGCGGGGGTCCCAGGATCAGGTGGGTCCCGCGGGGCGCGGCCGGGCGCGGCGCTTGGGTGGCGCTGGTGCCGGGGGCGGCCACTGCCCCGGCCCTGCCTGCGTCGGCGTCGCCTCTGCCCCGGCGGCTTTTGTTCTGATCGCTGACTGTGCGTCCAGATCCGACCCAGTCTCTGCTCCCCGGTCCTGAGCCCGGCGCTGGAGACTCGGGCCTGCGGGCCCCTCCCCGCGGCGTCCTCAGGGTAGGTGTGCAGAGAGGAGGGACGGGCGGGCACGCGGGGGGACGCCCCGAGCCAGCCTGGAAAGGCTCGATGGGAAGGGCGCCTCTGCCACGGGGTGGGGTGTTTCTGGGGGTAGGGGCAGAGTGAACCTCCGGAGAGTGGGGGACTGGAGAGAGAGGGGGGCCAGGGACCCGGGTAACCCAGAGCCCAGCCAGAGCCCAGCGGGGCAAGTTCACACACTGCCACTCGGGCCGAGCCGCGCTTGCCGCGTGGGGCGCTGGGCGCTTTTCACACCTACCCCGTTCCCACTCGAGAGGGCCACCACCCCGCCTTGGAGAACGGCAGGGAAACAGTTCAACCGAGGGATTGCACAAACTCTTGAAAAGCAACCAAGAAACAGTAAACGGAGGAAAATGCCAGTGGGTGGAGAGGGGGCGACTTGAGATTGCCTCTGGAGTTTTCCCTGGGGGCCCATGTGTGTGTGGAGGGTGGGGGTAGGGGGCGCTGCTTCTCCCCAGTAAGAAACCCAGACCCCGGCCAGGTGGCTTTGCTTGTCTGCCCTCCTGGCGCCCGAGCAGGCCCGGCTGCCTCCTCGGTTCACCTGGAATTAAGTGGGGGCCCGGCTGGCCTCCCCAGCTGGAGGCACTTTTCCAGGCCGACCCTCAGCTTCCTCCACTGGCCAGTGGTTAGGATTCTGCCCCCGGCCCATTCCAGGGCTGGGAGCCACAAGTGTAAACTGCAGAGTCAGTGGCCAGGGCCTGGGGGCCCTGCGAGAGGAGGTGGCTAAACGGCTTTTTGGCTGCCTCAGCACTTCCTACCTTCCTGAGTTATTGAGTTATTTCTGGTTGTACCTTGCCTCCCCTACCAGACCCAGCAGGGTGCAGGTCCAAGTTATCACTGTTACAATGACTGAATAGGCGGGCCGAAGGAGGAGGTCTTAAGGATTATTCCGTGCAGAAGATTTCCAATCAGGTCCCCGGAGGCCTTGCATTCCGCCCGCAGGCTACCTGGGTGGAGGGCGGGGACTCTGGCTTCTCGTTCTGATTTCCGACCACGAAACCCTCTGGGGTCTGCGGTGACCTTTTCTTCTTGGAAAACCCCGCTGGATGTTTGGGATTGTCCTCTTATCCAGAAGGCTGCGGTCAGTTTGGGTGGAGTGAGCAAATTTGTTAAGGTAAGGGCTTCCAGGGTCTGGATTTTGCCAAGAAACCTGCCTCCCAAGTCCTCCCCCATAAGTGGCCCTTCCCTGGTGCTGGTGGCTCCAGGAATTCCCACCCCTAACCCCGCAGCACCAGTTCATCTGGATCAGAATTCGGGGACGGGGCTTTCTTCTGGGAGAAGCAGCTCATGACCCGCTCTCTCTGGGTACTTCTGCATCCCTGTGAGACATTTTATTTTGGTTTGGGGGTGCTAGGGATTGAACCCAAGGTGCATTCTACCTCCGAGCTACACCCCCAGCCCTATTTATTTATTTTGCCTTGCAGCAGGGTTTAGCTAAGTTGCTTGAGGTTCCCCCTAAGTTGCCAAGGCTGGTCTCCAACCTGTGACCTTCCAGTCTCAGCCTCACAAATACCAGAATTACAGCCGGCAGCACATACCCAGTGCTTTAGTGGGACTTTTAAGTGTGAGTTGGTGCTGGGTATGGTGGTAAATGCCTGTAGGGGAAGAGAGGACAGCTACTTGGGAGGCTGAGACAGGAAGATAGAAGGTTTGAGGCTAGTCTCAGAAACCTAGTAAAACTCTCAGCAACTTAGGGAGACCCTTCTTCCAAATAAAAAACAAAAAAAGGGATAGGGATATAGCCCAGACATAGAAGGCCCCGGGCTCCATCCCCAGTGCCATCCATCCATCCACCCATCCATCCAGTGAGTTGGTCTCGCAGGTCCCGCAGCCTAACAGGACCCTAACAGGATCCCGTAGGCCTCACTAACCCACTTTATAGTAGAGAAAGTAAGATTCAGAGACAGCTAGCAACTAGCTCCCTGGGCCCTCGGCTATTGAATTGCAGCTGGGATTTTAATGCATTTCTGTCTGGCCCTATGGCCAGTGCTTTTTCCTGTCAGCATCTTTCATGATGGCTATAAAATGGCTGATTGACAGATGTCATTGAGATCAGGGCAGAGCCGAGGGAGCCTGGCTGAAAGGGGGTTGGGAGAAGGCATTAATTGTACATTTATAGGTGCGTTCACAGTAGAAATAGCACTTTGTTTGAAATGAGTGTGTTTCTTTGCTTTCTTTTTATTTCAGTGCTTATAGTTACTGAAAATTATTTTTAAAATTTTTAATTAAAGTATAATTTATATCCATGAAGATCCACAAATCTTGTGTTTGCTTCCATGAGTTTTGACAGCTGTGTGTGTCTCTGTAACAGCCACCCCAAATCAGACATAACATATAACTATCACCCTAGAAAGTTTCCATTTCTGATGAATTTTCCTGCCACCCTCCTAAGCAACCATTTTCTGGTTTTCTCACCCACTGGCTAATTTTTTCTGTTGTGTGTCCTCTCTCTCACCGGCCAGACTTCTCCCGGGCAAAGTTTTGAGGTGCTTCTGCATCATTCCTGTGAGCTTTCATTCCTTGTTATAGCTGAGTCGTATTCCATCATGTGGTTGTACCACAATAATGAGTCTTTGGGTAATTTCCGTTCTGGAGCTGTTAGGCGGACCATCTTGTCCCAGTTGTTTGTGCACATTTGCATTCAGCGGGGAGTGAAATTGCTGGGTCATTAGCTCTTTTTCAACCTCTTGTCTGTGTGTGAGAATTAGGATCGTTCCCCCACCTTTTGGCAATATTTGGTGGTGGTGGTTTATTTTTAAATTTTAGCCATTTTGGCCGGGCGTGGTGGCGCACGCTTGTAATCCCAGCATTTGGGAGGCTGAGACCGGAGGATCGAGGTTCAAGGACAGCTTCAGCTACTTAGTGAGGCCCTCTGCAACTCAGTGAGACCCGGTTTCAAAATAAAGAATAAAAAATAGGGCAGGGGGTGTAGCTCAGAGGTCAAATGCTCCTGGGTTCCATCCCCAGACCCACAAAAAAAAAAAAAAAAAAAAAATTTAGCCATTTTGGCGATTGGGTGATGATATCTTGTTGTGATTTTTGCTTTTCTGTTTTTGCTATTTTGGATTCTGGTTTTTGGAGAAGACAATATGAACCAGGGCAACTCTGAGATAAGACGGTGGTGTGAGGGTCGCTGTGGGCAGCAATTTAGAAAGGAAGGAACAGAATGGCGGTTGGGCTGGTGGCTTTTGGATTAGGAACTTCTGGGCTCGGGAGAGGTCTCTGCATTAAATGAGATTTACAAGCTTGGTTCATGTACTGTATAAACTGGGCAAGGGCAAGGATGTTCATAGTTTAAAATATGACTTCTGTAGCATTCATTTTGCCTGCAATTTAGAGCTCCTTATTCACATGTTCATCTGTCCGTTGGTATCTTTTTTCCCCCCACATCTCAAGGTACTGCAAATGCCAAAGGTCCAGGGCAGAATTCATTATCTTGTGGTGGCTTTCTGTCATGGGTTGCTGGATGAATGATGGCGTCTGTGACTGAGAGAACAAGGAAGAAGGATGTTTGGAGGTGGGGGAGATCATGAATGGAATCCTGTGCTAAATGGTGCAGAGTGGTCTAGGCAAACAGGACTGAATGTTGGATTGGGCAGTGAGCCCAGCCTTGACAAGGTCGAGTGGCCAGCAAGCAAGACTGCTGGCAGGTGTGCAGGGAGAAGTGGAGACAAACACAGTCAGCTCTGGTAAGAAATTGTCTGAGGTCAGGAGAGAGACTGAACTATAGGGATCTATAGGGAGACAAGTAAAGAAGGGATATTTTAGGATGGACAAGACTAATGAATTATAGTTCAGAGGAAGGATTCAGTCCAGGAGAGAGAAGGGGTGGTAGATGGAACCAGATACTAGGAGGAGCGGAAGACAATAGGAAGATATGGCTTCGTAATAAGGATAGATGTCTTCATCTCTGAGACTGTGGGTCAACAAAGATGAGAAGATTCATCAGTGAGAACATTCTTTGTTGATTCCCCACTAACCACAATTCTTTATCATGGTATGCGTGGGTCTTCATGATCTGTATTTCTCATCTCATGTGTGTAATGTTTAAGTTAGCTTTTGATGTAGCCATGCTGCATAACAAACAGTCCCTAGGTTTAGTTTGGGGGCTGTTAATTTTTTGTGCACATGAGATATCAGCTGCAGGGCAGTGTGGTACATGGTTTTGTGGTTCTGTATTAGGGCAAGATTCACTCCAAGCATCTAATCATTCTGAAACTCCAGAATCCACTGTATGTTGTTTTCAGGGTAAGAGATGGACCAAGAAAGAGATGATACAATGCCTCTTAAGGCCTCTACTCTGTACCATTTCCCTCTTTCCACTGGTCTCTGCCAGTCATATGACCAAACCCAAAGTCAACTAGATGAGATAGATACTTTACTTATTGGCAGGGGATGAATACTTGAAGATAGAATCTAGTTGGCCATATATGTTTGTTAATATAGTAGACCCCCCCCTTATCAATGGGGGTATAGTCCAAGACCCCACTGGATGCCTGAGACCTCAGATAGTACTGAATAGCATATATATGTGTAATGTTCTTTTCCCCTACGGCTGCTTAATGATTAAGGACAGCTAGCATATACAGTGGAGATACCTGAACAATTGTGTCTTGGGCTGCATAGAGTAGGATGACACCAGGTTTCATCATGCTACTCAGAATAGTGCAGAGTTGAAAACTTCTATCTGCTTTATTTCTGGAATTCTCCATTGAATGTTTTCAGACTATGGTTGATCATGGGTAACTAAAAACTTCACTATGATACAAATCTCTACCTATCTCGATTTCTCCAACTTAATCCCCATTATACAACCTGCTGTCTGGGACAGTTGCTTTAACACGGCCATGTCCTTTCACATCTCTGTGTCTTTGCACTTAGGGTCCTTCTGCGTAGGACTCACCCCCCCACCCCGGTTGTTCCCCCTGTATGAGTCAGCTTTCCATTACTGTGTCAGAATAACAGAGAATAACTCGGAATCAACGTAAAAAGAAGAAAGGTTTGCTTTGGCCACTTACTCCGGCCAAGGCAACCATGGACTGAAAACCCCGAGTCTCAGTTTCCTCATGTGTAAATAGAGGAACTTGATTTCTGCTTTGCCAACCACACAGGGCTTTTTTTTTTTTTTTTTTTTTTGGTGGCACTGGGGATGGAACCCAGAGGCTTTCTACCTCTGGGCTACACTCCCAGACCTATTTTATATTTTATTTGGAAACAGGGTCTCTTAAACCAGCCGAGCCTGGCTTCGAACCTGCATGATCCTCCTGTCTCTGCCTCCCAAGCACAGGGAGTGTGCGTCACCACGCCCAGCCACACAGGGCTTTTGAGAGGCTTAGTTGAGATGCTAATATAGGACCTCTCTTCTTAAACTGTCCACCAGTGTAGAGAACTCTAGTCATAACAATTGCACAAGTATTTTTGTTTTCCCCAGGGCCTTCTTGGCAGCCTGTGGAGAGCTGACCTCTTCCAGGGCCCCTCTGTCCACCCGCCCTCCCCACGAGCCTTGGCAGTCTTGACCACACCTCCCTGAGGGCCCTCTTCTTTGGATTCCACACCACCTCTCTCCCATAGGTTCCCAAAGTCAGTGGTAACACCCCCTGGGGAGAAGCTGGACCGATCTTGGGGGCAGGAGTAGCCTCTGGAGCAAGGGGGGGCACCAAATAAAACTAAGGGGGCAGTGGAAGCGCCCAGGGGCCTCTGTAATTTTTTTTTTCTCTGAAATGGAGCAGTAGGGCAGTTAGCTTGGGACTCCCGGTACTCCTGCGTGCGGCTCGCCCTCTGAGCTGGCTCTGCTCCAGGTGGCAGCGCCTTGCTTTTTTCTGCCCCCCACGCCCACACACATGGCTTCCTAGAGGAACCCGCAGATAGTGCATCGACCACTGAGGTCCTCGGGTACGCATGTGCAGGGCTTCCCCAGGACACAAAACTGTGAGCACAGGCCCCGGGCCTCCAACCTCTGCCACCTAAGCTTTGTGAAACTCTATTCGGTAATAAAAATTGGCATAAAGGTTGCAGAACCCCAAGTCCCCTGGCCCATAGGATTGCACGTCCCTAAGGCCCAGGCCTCCACTCTGAGTCAGAGGAGTTCAGCAGATCAGCTCTTTGGCTAGAGAGGAAGCCGATGTATCTTTACTTCCTCTTTTTAGAACTGGAAGGGCTTTGAAAACAATGCTGGGCTAAATGTACTTACTACACAATGACCCTTTGCCTACAACCGGTGGACTAAATCGGCATTCTGATTCCCAGCATGAACCCAGCGGGCCTCCTTCCCCAGAGCGAAGCTAAGGCTTCCATTGGAGGACTGTGGGTTCAGGCAGAGCGTGAGCTGCCCTGCTCCAGGGCTGACAGCCAGTGAGGACACAAAGTCAGCCAGTAGGCCCCCAGGCCACACCTGACCACCAGAGTGTTGGGTGAGGAGCTCTGTGTTAGGCATGACCGGCCGGGATAGTATGCTCGCTGGCTCTGGGGGGAGGGAGCCTAACACGTGGGGGGCAGAGGCTGGCTTCCCACAGGGGGTGATGATTGAGCTGGGTATCAAAGGATGAGTAGGAGTCTATAGGTGGATGTGGGAGAGTGTTCCTAGCAGAAGGAGCAGCACGTGGAAGAGCCCACGGGCATGGGCCAGGAGAGGCCCAGCAACGGCAGGATTCCTGAGGCTGGAGCAGTTGTTCTGGGGAGCAGAGTGATACAGGGCGGGAAGCTCAGAGTGAAGTTCCTACGGGACCCAAGATGGCCGTGAAGGAGGCTGTGCTCCATCCCACGGCTGTGGGGAGCAGTAGAAGGATCGAAGCAGCCAATCAGCTTGGTTTCCGGCTAGACGACTTTTGACTTTCAACTACAGTGACAGAATATACTGGAAAAGATAAAAATGGAAGCAGAGCCTGGGGAGGAGGTGAGAGGGGGTCCACCTGAACTAAGTGGGGACAGAGGGCTGGGATCAAAGTATTATTTGGAGAGCTGGTAGAGACGCAGGAGCCAGGAGCGGCTCTACCAGGCCTCAGATTTGAAGGTGAGGAAGGGCATGCTGGGTTTTGGATAGGTGTCCCCTGAAGGTCAGTGTGTTAAAGTTTTGGTCCCCAAGTCCTGGGGCCATGGGAAGAGTGAGGCCTTCAGGCGGGAGCGC
The DNA here is from genome assembly GCF_963383645.1 of Muscardinus avellanarius. Classification (NCBI taxonomy): domain Eukaryota; kingdom Metazoa; phylum Chordata; class Mammalia; order Rodentia; family Gliridae; genus Muscardinus; species Muscardinus avellanarius. The sequence continues at coordinate 14,521,989 of NC_137799.1, forward strand.
CTAGAGGAAGCTTGATCATGGGGCCTGCGCTAGAGGGGGGCTGGAACTCCCGCCCTTCTTCCTATTTGCCTGCCAGCTGCCACGAGGTGGGGATTGAACCCTTAGCTACACCCATACCTCTCTCTCTTTTTTTTTGTGTGTGTGTTTTTGTGGGTCTGGGGATGAAACTCATGGGCATTTTACCTCCAAGCTACACCCCCTACCCTGCTTTTTATTCTTTATTTTGAAACAGGGTCTCACTGAGTTGCAAAGGGCCTCACTAGGTAGCTGAGGCTGTCTGTGAACCCGGATCCTCCTGTCTCATCCTCCCAAATGCTGGGATTACAAGCTCCTTCCACCAAGCCCGGCTCTCTTTCTTTTGTTTTGAGATAGGGTCTTACTAAATTGCACAGGCTGGACTAAAACATGCAATCTTCCTGCCTCAGCCTCCCAAATACTGGATTACAGGAGCGCCACCGTGTCTGGCTGGGCTCAGAGTTTTAAGGCCTGAAGAAAGACTCAAATGAAGTGACAGATACAGGTGTGGTGGTACACGCCTCTAATCCCAAGCTTGGGAGGCTGAGGCAGGAGAATCACAAGTTCGAGGCCAGCCTGGGCAAATTAGCTAGTTCCTGTCTTAAAATAAAAAATAAAAAAGGGTCTGGGGATGCAGCTCAGGGTAGAGTGCCCCTGGGTTCAGTCCCTAGCACCACCAACTACCACTGCTGTAACTAAAATAAAAGAGAGTGAAGTAGTAAAGCGGAGGCACAGAGGCCAGGTCCTGACTCCAGACAGCGTGGCTTGGAACTCTTGCTCCAATAGGCGGAGGGATGCTGGGCACGGCTGCGGCACCAGAGGGGCTCCTACCTGGCGTCGCTCAGATGGAAATAATGAAGACAGTGTGGCTGGAAGAGGCCAGGAGGGAGGCTGGGTCCTCAGAGGAGTTTCTTTTTCTTTTTTCTTTCTTTCTTCCCTCCTTCCTTCCTTTCTTCCTTCCTTCCTTCCTTCTTTCTTTCTTTTACTATGGATTGAACCTAGGGGCATTCTCTTTCCAAGCGACACCCACCCTTTTTATTTTTTAATTATGAAATTGGATCTTGCTAGGTTGCTGAGTCTCACTTAATTGCTGAGACTGTCCTTGAACCTGCAATCCTCCTCTCAGCCTCCCAAGTACTGAGATTATAGGCGTTCATGACCACGGTGACCACTCCCAGCTTCAGTAGTTTTGTTTTGTTTTTTGTTTTTTGTTTTCGGTACTGTGGATAGAACCTAGGAGCCTTCTACCTCTGGGCTACACCCCAAGACTTATTTTACATTTTATTTGGAAACAGGGTCTCACCAAGTTGCTGAGAGCCTCTGTAAGCTGTGGAGGCTACCCTCCAACCTTCGATTCTCCTGTCTCAGCCTCCCAAGTACTGAGATTACAGGCATGCACCACTATATCTGGCTTGAGAGTAGTTCTTTTTTTCCCATTTTATTTATTTACTTATTTGTTTGTTTGTTTGTTTATGTTTTTATTTATTTGGTGGTACTGGGATTCCTGGAAGCCCTTCTACCTCCGGGCTAAGAGTAGTTCTTAAGCAGAGTTTCATTCTTTCGCACCCAACTCGGGGAGCGTTTCTTTAAACACCCTGGCTGGGTCTCCTAAGGGCTGGGAGGGAGGGGTGCTGCTGCGAGCTGTGTGCTACAGGAGCCTCATTTTCCTGCGCAGCTAAATGGCACAAAGCATAGGCCTAGTAAACGTCTCTCTAAGCAATACCTACAAAAAGCAGAAGAAGGAAGTCCAAAGCCATAGGAAATGTGTTCTTCAACCCAAACCTACAGGGAAGCAGCAGCTGTTGTCCCTAGACGGCTCCCAGATTCTGAGCTCTCTCTTGATAGTTTGGGCATCAGGAGTTGTTCTAGGAGATGCACCTGTTCTGGACAGTCGCGCTGCGGATCAGATGGTCTTTCGATATTCATTGAACCAACATCAAGCCATTCCTTCTCATCCAGGATTGACTGAGCACCAGATACCTTGGCTGTAGGGGCGAACAACACAGACACGGCCCCTGTCCATTTGAGGCCGAGGGTTTAGCTTTGGAGGCAGTGGCCAAGGAACTGATTGATAGAGAAAACCATAAAGGAGAAAAGTGGAGTGTGTGTTCCAGGCCGGGGCCATCTGAGGAGGTGGCCAGGGAGGGCTTCCCTGAGCTTGTCTCTGGACACTGTGGGTCAAGAGGGAAAAACTTTTCAGGGAGATCAGCCCTCCTCTCCTCCCTCTGGCTATTCCAGAATCCAGAAAGTCCTGGCGGCTGGAAGCCACTGAGGGACACAGAGAAGGGAATGAGCGGGGTTATTGGGACAGCTGCCAGGTGGGGTGACGCAGGGGTTGGCAAAGTCAGAGAAACAGCTGCCCATCTTCCTTTCCTCAGGATGACCTCAAGTAGCAGGCCAGCTGGCCCTGGCACCCGTGGGAAAAGCCAGGACCCTTCCAAAATCAGGGGTAGGCTTCTTTTAGGGGGTCTTGGGCCTCCGAGAGCAAGAGCAGGGTTGGGTTTTTTCTGGAGCTTCGTATCTTGTGCAGCAAACACTGTTTTTGTATTAGCCAGAGCCAGGCAAAAGAAGGGAGAAGTGATAGTTCTAAAATAATAACTGGGGGCTTAAGGAATTCATCTTGTGGCTGGCACGACATTCAACGTGGGTGGTGCTCGGGGACTGATTGGGGCTGATACGCTGAGTAGGACCAGAGAAGGTGCAGCCATCAGAGATGATGGTCGCAAGCCACAGAAGGAGAGCGTAGCTCCCTGCAGCAGAAAACACGCTTTGGAAAGATATATTCTGTTGCTCACAGCTTCCTGTGAAGGCTGGAAAGCCTAGTCAGCTAGAACCAGCAAAGGCTGGGCCATATCCACAGTTAGGATCTTGTACAGGAGCCAATCCTCACTCTTCCTGCCCCACTTGGGGCTGCTGTGAAGAACGCCACCTGTGTCTTGTGTTACTTCCTCTTGTTTTTCTTTGTTACTAGAGATTGAACTCAGGGGAGATGTACCTCTAAGCTACATCCCTAGCCCTAATTTATTTTATTTTGAAACAGGGCCTCACTAAGTAGTTCAGGGGTTCGCTTAGTTGCTGAGGCTGGTTTCGAACCTGCAGTCCTCTTGTCTCAACCTCCCAAGTACTGAGATTACAAGCATGTGCCACCACGCCTGGCTTGTACCACCTCCTTAGGAGATAGAGCCACAGGGTGGTCAGGGCCATGGTTGCTCACCTGCATTCCAGGAACAGATGAATGACGGGTGGGGGGGGTTGTCTTGTTTTGTTCAGTTGGTGGCTTGGGTGAGAGAGGTCCTGACACTAACTGAATAGCCATCAATTCCATCAGCTGGAATCGATGGGTGATCATCACCCATCCAGCTGGGGACTCTGTAGTGCTGCTCCATTCTACAGATCTGGAGAGGATCACGGGGCAGCCTTGGGAGGGGAGCAAGTCTTGGGGAACTTTCAGAGGGGCAGCCTGGCTGGCGAAAGTCCCTGAACTTCTGAGACTCAGCATTCTTGTGTGCAAAATGGGTTGGTGTCGATTGTAGAGCCAAATGTCAAGTGCTTGGCATGTGACACTATTTGGCAGCAGCTGCTATCATCATTACTAGCAATAGATGTTTAGTAACCACACTCAGTGTTATCTGCACAGCCATGCCCTCAAAGGAAGGAAACCTAACACATGAAAATCTACTGGAAGGCAGAAACAGCCATGCACATTTATACAGAGACTCTCTGCACGGCTTCTTTACAGTTTTACTTCCCCAGGAAACTTAAAAACCAGACTTAGCCAGACATGGTGGGGCATGCCTGTAATCTCAGTACTCGGGAGACTGAAACAAGAGGATTGCAGGTTCAAGGACAGCCTCAGCAATGTAGTAAGACTCTCAGCAACCTAGTAAGACCTGTTTCAAAACAAAAAATTAAAAGGGCTGGGGATCTAGTGCAGAGGTGAATGGTTTGGAGGTCAATCCCTAGTAACACACACACACACACACGTACACACACACACTCACACTCACAAACAAATGGACTTAATTTACCCAAAATAAGTATACAACAAATGAACGTGGGAGTCTCCCTCTTCCGCACCTTCTATACATACTGTTGAAGAGACCTTTCTTTCCCAGGGTGGACAGATCTACTGAGCCACCCCAGACTTGCCTCCTCATCCCAATGGCCTTAGGAGGGGAGAAGTCCATGCCCACTTGGCTGGAGGCACCCCTCCCTGTGTCCCCAGGGAACTTTAGTGGCCCCCCTTCCTGCCCACTAGAGAATGCAGCTCCCACAGACACAGAGGTCTAGAGGCGGCGTCATGCTAGCTGGTGTTTGGCGATCTGCTCTTGGAAATACAAAAGCCTTAATGGTATTCCAGCTGCCGCTTTCCACAGTGTAACTATTTCCACCATGGCCCATTTGGTCACTTCTTGAGGAATGGGGAGAAGAAGGGCAGGGGCACACTGTTACATAATATTTTCTGCTCTGCCAAGATACTATAGATAAAAATAACCTCAAAAGGATGCAAGGTCATAGAATGATTAGGAAGCGATGAGTTTTTATTATCTTTGTTCTTAGTAAAATTTACTTAATTGTAAACATTTAATTTGAATTTTAACAATGGCTGTGTTTGACAATTGGCTTTGCCAAATTCCTGAAAACAGTCAGATCACTGAACATTGTATACATCCGTTGAAGTATCACTCTGTACCTCATGAACAAGTGTGAATTTTTGTGTGTCAATTAAAAAGTTAAAAAAAAATTTAACAACTGACTCATGCAAGCTGGAATGAACCTAATGTGGCACACTGTCAGCCTGGGGGCCCCAGAGAGAGGCTGGCACAAAGAGGCCATCCCTAAATAGTGTCTCCCCATCCTAAGTCACTCTCACATCAACATCTTTTATTTGCTTTATAACCCTTTTTGAAGCTGGGCGTGGTGGCTCACGCTTGTAATCCCAGCATTTGGTAAGCTGAGACAGGAGGATCACGGTTCGCAGCCAGCCTTAGCTACTTAGTGAGGCCTGTTGCAACTCAGTGAGACCCTGTTTCAAATTAAAAAATAAAAAATTGGTCTGGAGGTGTAGCTTGGAGGTAGAATGCACCTGGGTTCCATCCCCAGCAACACACACACAGACACACACAAAACCCTTTTTGACCCCTGGAGTTATTTCCTTTATTAGTTTGTCTTTTTAATATGTTTCATTGGTGCATTGCATTTATACATCATAACGAGGTCCAGAGTGATAGGGTTACATGCATACAGCATTGGTGTGTTTCTCTCTGGATCCCTCCCCACTCCATTCCCTGTACGTCATTGAGATTGGTATTGAGAACTTTGTATATGTACATAAGCATTATTATTATTATTATTACTACTACTATTACTACTACTACTACTACTATTATTATTACTTTTGCAGGATGGAACCCAGGGGCATTCTACCTCTGAGCTACACCCCAGCCCTATATTTTATTCTTTACTTTGAAACAGGGAAGTTGCAGAGAGCCTCACTAAGTAGCTGAGGCTGGCTTTGAACCTGTGAACCTCCTGTCTCAGCCTCCCAAGCACTTGGATTAGAAGTGTGCGTCACCACGCCCAGCTTCATAGCATTTTTTTTTTTTTTTTTTTGGTGGTACTAGGGGTGGAACTCAGAGGCTTTCTACCTCCGGGCTATACTCTCAGACCTATTTTATATTTTATTTGGAAACAAGGTCTCACTAAGTAGCCAAGGCTGGCTTCGAACCTGTGTGATCCTCCTGTCTCAGCCTCCCAAGCGCAGGGATTACAAGCGTGCGCCACCACGCCCGGCTTTCTTTGTAGCATTTTTTGAACTGTTCCCTTCATCAAGTTCTCCCCACACACCGCCGTCCTAAGCTCCTCCGTTCCTCCATTGGAGTCTCCTTTATCTGAAGTCCCTTTTGTTATCAATTTCTCTCTAGCTTCCTTCCACATATGAGAGGAAATACCCAGCTTGAGGCTGGCTAGTCTTACTTAGCTTTATCTTCTCTAATTCCACCCATCCTTTATTCATTTGTTGATTGCTATAGTTTGGATCTTAAGTGTCCCCCAAAGGCTCACGTGTGAGGCTTGGTTCACAGTGTGGTGCTATTGCTCGGTGGTGGAACCTTTGAGAGGTGGGACCTAGTAGAGCACTTTGGTTCACTGGGGTGTGTTCCTTTGTAGAGGACAGTGGGTCCTAGCCCCTTCTTTTTCCTCTTTTTTTTTTTTCTCCTACCCATGAGATGATTAGCTTTGCCCCACCACTCACTCCCTGCCAGAGACGTGATGTGTGGTCTCACCACAGGTCCCCAGGCAGTGAGCCAACTGAGGTTTCTAAAACTGTGAGCTAAAATAAAACTTTTCTCTTTATAAGCTCATTACCTCAGGCCCTCATTATAGAGGTGGAGAGCTGACCGGTGCATTTACCAACTGGAATGTGTGCTTGCCTGTTTGGTTCACCGCACAGTCCCCAGTGCTTAGAATAGCACTGGCCTGCGGAGTCGGCCCTCAATAAACATGGGTTGATTGACTGCATGAGTGGACCCAGGGGGAGGAGGATGGAAGGGCTCACACCCTGCCCCCACCAGAAGGTGCATCTTAGGACCCTGGGGTCTCAGTCTTCTCATCTGTATAAGAGGAGGGTTTGAACAGAGACCTCTCAGGCTGCCTTTAGCCGTAGAACACCTCTATCCCGATGAGGACACCCCTCCCTCTCACACAGCGGGAGACCCTCATTGGGCATCTTCCATGGTGGGAGCTGGGACACTGGCTCTCGCGATTCTGTTTCGTTTCTTTCCTCTATGGGCAGCTATTTAATGCTTAGTTAAAAAATAGCTTCCCTTGGGTGGCCATGACTGGTCCCAGTGAGTCTGGGCTGTGCTGAGAGGGAACCGGTTCTCTGCAGACAACAAAATCTGGGTTCTCAGGTGAGCAGATATCGTGAGGTCCATGTTGCGATTCACTAGGTCAAGGAGGACAGCTGGCCTGGGTGAGGGTCTCTAGCAAGATAGAGACACACATTCCAGTTGAACCCAGGAGCCCACCCACTGGAGTCTGCCAAAAGAGGTACAGCCTGGTCCTAATCTCTTGTTTGTATATTACTTTACATATTAGCGTAGTTCTTCCTTTATTTCCAAAGCTCTGGAGGGTTGGTATTTTGGTAAAAACAAACAAACAAACAAACAAACAAAAAACAGTACAGATGAGGACTGTTGACTTCTTGGCCTCCTCAGAGAGGGACAGAGGGGGACACACGCATCCGCATGGGGACCACAATTCCGATGGTTGTTATTCTCCAGTTGCTGTTGGAGTAGACACAGGTGTACGTCCCTCAACTTACCATGGGGTCACATCTGGCCAAACACGTTAAGTTGAAAAAAATAAACAGAAAATGCGTTTAATAGACCCAGCCCACTGGCCATCCTGACTAGCTGCGCGGCACACGGGCGGGGGCCAGCTGTCTACTCGGTGACCGCACTGCTGTCGCTGCCTGGCGTCACAGCAGCGCATCTCACGTGTATCATTAGCCAGGGAATGAGCAAAATGCAAAGGTTGGCCTCCATGGACCGCGCTTCGCTTTTGCTGTGTCATAACCATGAAAAACTGTTAAGTCAAAGCATTGTAAGAAGGGAACTTGTGTATTTGAGTGTCCACACTCTGCCGGTGAGGACAGAGAGGCCCGGGCAGGGCTCCGAGCGGGGTTCCAGGCACTCCCTTTGAGGAGTAGAGGGAGGTGTGAGAGACAGCAGCCTGCCAGAGGGAAGCACCATCTCTTCTTCGCTCTTCTGGGAGCTGAGATGGAAGAGTCCGTTCTCTTGCACGCAGGAAGTTCAGGGAGCATCACGGAAGGGACATTTCCAGAAGAGGGTCCGGAGGAGTTCTCAGAGAGAGGGGGGAACTTGCCTCAGAACTAGCAGGGTCCTTGGCTTATGTGATGGAAAAGAATTTTAGCATGTATCAGCGGAGGTAAGTTTATTTATGAAAGTGAATAATTCAAGGAAGAATGTCGGCCATCCTGAGCGTGGGAGGTGCCTTTTGGGGTTCCTGGCTCCCTTTTCAAGGGGAAATCAGCTGGGTATCACCACATGGCTTGGGGTGGTCCTCTGTCCTCAGGATCCTTGGGCTTGGTGTGATCTTTATTAGAAATAGAAGCAACAGACAAGCCAGGTGGGCTGTAAGCCCAGTACTTGGGAGGCTGAAACAGGAGGATCACAGGTTCAAGGACAGCCTCCGCCATGTAGACTGGCCCAACTAGGGAGACCTTGTTTCACACAAGCAAACACACACACGGCTGGGGGTGTAGCTCAGAGGTAGAATGCACCTGGGTTCAATTCCCAGTGAAACACACACACCAATAGATAACCTTGGAAAGTTCCCTAAAGTACAGCTTTCTTAAACTACTATATTTCTCTTTTCTTAAACTATTTATTAGGGTGTGGTAAATACTGCACAGGTAGATTTACAGGTTATTGGTCTTGGGAGTAGGGGATGATAGCTCTAGAAAGGTATGTGGAATTTTGAATTCTTTTTTTTTTTTTTCCGGTCATGGTGGTGCATGCTTGTAATCCCAACAAAAAGAAAAAAGAAAAAAAGAAAAACAATAATAATAATTTTAAAAAAATAGGGCAGGGGGTTTAGCTTGGAGATCGAATACCCCTGGGTTCCATCCCCAGACTTGCAAAAAAAAAATTTTTTTTTTTTTTTTTTCAGAACTAGGTGTTGAACTCAGGGGCATTCTACTTCCGAGCTACATCCCAACCCTATTTTTTATTCTTTATTTTGAAACAGGGTCTCAGTCATCTTCGGAGGACCTCACTAAGTAGCTGAGGCTGGCTGCGAACCTGCAATCCTCCTGTCTCAGCCGTCCATGTACTGGGATTACAAGCGTGTGCCACCACGCCCGGTTTTGGATTAAAATTTTAGCCAGGTGTTTTGGCGTATGCTTGTAATCCCAGTACTTGGGAGGCTGAGACAGGAGGATCGTAGTACAAAGCCAGCCTCGACAACTTTCTGTTTCCAAATAAGAAATAAAATTGGGCTGGGAGTATAACTTGGAAGAATGCCTCAGGATTCAATTCCCAGTACCACCCACACACACACACACACACACACACACACACACACACACACACAATTTCCTTGTTCTTCCTTTCTGTCTCCTTTCTACTTTTCTCTATTTCTTCTATCTACCTCAGTAGGAGCAGAGGCCAACCCAGACCCAGCATCTTCCGTGGCCTCCCATCGCACTCTTCTCCACAGCTAGCTGGGATTGGGCTGGGGACTGTCCCTCTGCCACTGGTGCCCAGCAGCAGCTGACCCATTGGGTCTCCCTCCTCCACCTGCCGCTCGGGTCGCTCTCCCGAGGGGTGCGCCGGGCTGCGTTCTGCAGGACCCACGGGGCTCTCTGGACTCTGCCTGCCCATTTTACAGATGGCAAAGCCTGAGAAGGGGGAGTGACCCAGGAACTAGAGCCCTGCCTTCTGCTAGCCAGAGACGCAATTGTAGGAAGGTTCCGGCTTCATTTTACAGGTGAGGAAACCAAGGCCCAGGGAGATTAAGAAACATTCCTAGGCCACAGGAGGCTGGAAGAGCTTTCGAATTGAGACACGGGCAGTAACGTGGTGCTCTTTACACAACGCCTTAAGGCCTGCAGAAAGAAAATTTCTAAGGCAGCAAAGAATGAGGGGAAACTGAGGCCCGGAGAGGGGTGGGGCGGACTGGAGCCTGGGAGTCCTGACTCCACGCCCCAGACTGCTAATCTGCCGGTGCAACGCTGAAAGGCCTTCCAAGAATGGACGGCCAGGGTGTGGAGGGAGGCCCAAGGCATTGAAAAGTCCCGGCCCAGGCATCCGGGCTTTGGCTGGAAGGTTCAGAAACGCTGCCCCCCCCCCTCCAGTCTGCGCATGCTCAGCCGCAGGCTGCTATCTGCTGCTCTTCCGGTTCCTGTTTGCACTCAGGGACACCAGTGGGGCTTTAGGTGAAGGCTCCGGTAGAGGGCAGAGCCTTCCTTAGTGGGATCACAAGGGCCAGAGTAGAGAAAGACTAGAAGACTGGGCCTTAACCTTCTTTTGAGATTAGAAGGTCAGAGAATGCAGAAGGTGGCGGGGAAACATCTGCTGTCCCCCAGCTCACCTGCCCAACCCCCTATTCCAGAGAGGAGACTGAGGAGGGAGGGGGCTTTCCGAAGATCACAGAGCTGCTGGCTGTGATTCTTTATCTATCTATCTATCTATCTATCTATCTATCTATCTATCTATCCATCTATATTTTTTTGGGTGGTACTTGGGGTGGAACCCAGGGGCTTTCTACCTCTGGGCTATACTCCTAGACCAATTTTATACTTTATTTGGAAACAAGGTGTCACTAAGTTGCTGAGAGCCTCACTCAGTAGCTGAGGCTGGCTTCGAATCTGTGCAATCCTCCTGTCTCAGCCTCCCAAGCGCTGGGATTTCAAGCGTGCACCACCACACCCGGCTTAGTTTCAATGTTTGATCAGCGTATATCTGGACCATAGGGTGTTGGAGGCCGCAGGTTCGCGATGTCCAGTTAGTGGGCCTCTCCTGGATTCCCCCCTCTGCTGGACGCCCTGCAGAGCCAGGAGCGACCGGAACCCAGGGAAGTCTCTTTCCAGCTGCAGTGAGTTAGCCACCCCGAGAGCGCCACCGCCGCCCACTTTCCTGGGCTGCAACTTCCCTGGTTTGCGGTTTGATTTTTTTCCAAGCCCAGATGGCTTCTGGGGAGGCAGGCTCAGGAGGGGGTTTATTTTGGTTCTGTTTTTATTTCAAATTTATTTAAATATAGATGAGAACTACTGGTCAAAGGAAGCAAAGCCCTGTGGATCCAGCAGAGCGCTTGTTTTGACTGCAGAGCTTGGAGTATACTTTAGCTGGTGTCCCGGAACTACTTGACTCCTTTTTTAATAAAGTGCAGGCGAAGTGGTTTTTTTTTTTTTTGCGGTCCTGGGGATGGAACCCAGGGGCATTCTACCTCCAAGCTACATCCCCCTGCCCTATTTTTTATTGTTTATTTTAAAACAGGGTTTCACTAAGTCGTGGAGAGCTTCACTAAGTAGCTGAGGCTGTCCGCGAACCGAGATCCTCCTGTCTCAGCCTCCCGAATGCTGGGATTACAAGCGTGCGCCACCACGCCGGCCTCCAAAGTGTTGTTTATGCTCAGAAAAGTTACAGTGCATTTTGGCAAAGTGTCAGGAACCATCAGATTGATTGAATTAAATAACTGCTCTGTCAGGATAGCAATGTATTCTTAGTGTAGGATAGTTGAAAAGTGTAGAGGGATAGAAAGGAAAAACCGGGCACTCTTCCACAGTCTCCTTGCACTGAGCTCGCCACGGTTATTTTGTGAATCTAGTTATCTAGCTTTGGCCTGTTATTGCAGATTATACATATAGGATATATGAATATATTATATATTATATTAATATAATATATGTAATATATACATATTATACATATACATACACACACACACATTGTCCTTTTAACCCTTTTTGAGTGTGCAATTCAGTAGCATCAGGTCTATTCACAGTATTCTTTTTATTTTTATTTTTTGCAGTACTGAGGATGAAAACCAGGGGCATTGTACCTCCAAGCTACACCCCCAGCCCTGTTTTTTAGTCTTTTTATTTATGTATTTTTAAAATACTTCTTTTGTGTGTGTGGTACTTTTTGGGATGGAACCCAGGGGCATTTTACTTCCGAGCTCTACCCCCAGCTCTACTTTTTATTCTTTATTTTGAAATGGGGTCTCACTGAGTTACAAAGGGCCTCATTAAGTAGCCGAGGCTGTCCTTGAACCATGATCCTCCTGACTCAGCCTCTCAAATGCTGGGATTACAAGCGTGTGCCACAGCGCCCGGCTTTGTTTAGGTTTTTTTTTTTTTTTTTTTTGAGAAACCACCATATTTGTCCAGCATTTTTTTTTTCCTGCAGGTCTGGGGTTGGAACCCAGGGGCATTCGACCTCTGAGCTACACTTCCTGCCCTATTTTTTATTCTTTATTTTGAAACCGGGTCTCACTGAGTTGCAGAGGGCCTCACTAAGTAGCTGAGGCTGTCCTTGAACCGCGATCCTCTGGTCTCAGCCTCCCAAATGCTGGGATTACAAGCCTGTGCCACCATGCCCGGCTAGTCCAGCATTTTTGATGGGCTAGTAGTATAGTTGAGATGTGTGCAGTTTAATATCTGACTTTCTCACTTTTCCAGTTTTACTATTCTTCAAAAAACATGATGTACTACAGGCTGCATAATATTCTACTGCTAGGTCACACTCCTCCCCTCAACCCACTGACTTTTAGAACTCAGCAAAATAGTTTAAATTAGGGTGGTAAAATTTAAGTTGCTTCTGCCGGGCGTGGTGGTGGGTTCCACCCCAGTACCACACACAAAAAAAAAGTTGCTTCGGGTAGATAGCCTAATACCCTATGAATACTTAAATATGTAACCAGGATAGGTTGCTATCTTCAAGGAGCTCTTTCTGTTTCTCCTTGAGGATTCCTGGGGATCATCTAATTCAGTATTTTTCTTTCTTTGTTTATTTATCTATTTGGTACTGGAGATTGAACCCAGAGGCATTTTCTCTCCAAGCTACTAATTTTATTTTTTATTTGGAAGCAGAAGTCTTGCTAGGTGACTGAGAGCTTCCTAAGTTATTGAGGATGGCCTGGAACCTGTAATCCTCCCATTTTAGCCTCCCAAGTACTGGGATTACTGGTGTGTGCCGCCACACCCAACTAATTCAGTGGTTTTATTTTTTTATTTTTATTTTTGGTGGTACTGGGGGTGGAACCCAGAGGCTTTCCACCTCCGGGCTATACTCCCAGACCTTTTTTATATTTTGTTTGGAAACAGGGTCTCACTAAGTTGCTGAGAGCCTCACTAAGTAGCTGAGGCTGGCTTGGAACCCGTGCGATCCTCCTGTCTCAGCCTCCCAAGCACTGGGATTACAAGCATGCGCCACCACGCCCGGCTTAATTCAGTGGTTTTATTTATTTATTTATTTATTTATTTATTTATTTATTTATTTATTTATTTATTTTGGTGGTACTGGGGTTCCTGGAAGCCCTTCTACTCCGGGCTACACTCCCAGACCTTTTTTTTTTTTTAATATATTTTTTTATTTGGAAACAGGGTCTCTTAAGCCAGCAAGGCTGGCTCCGAACCAGCGCGATCCTCCTGTCTCAGCCTCCCAAGCGCGGGGATTACAAGCATGCACCACCACGCCCGGCTTAATTCAGTGGTTTTATTTATTTATTTATTTATTTATTTATTTATTTATTTTGGTGATACTGGGGTTCCTGGAAGCCCTTCTACTCCGGGCTACATTCCCAGACCCATTTTATATTTTTGAAACAGGGTCTCTTACGCCAGCGCGGCTGGCTTCCTGCACCATCCTCCCGTCTCCACCTCCCAAGCAAGGGGATTACAGGCCTGCGCCACCACACCCGGCAATTCAGGCAATTCAGTGGTTTTAAAGGTTTTTATTTTGTTTTGTTTTAAGCCAAGGTAGCACAATCTAAGATAGCAAACAGATAAACAGAATAATGGTATCAAGAAGGGTGCTTGGGGGACTAGAGGCCCACGCCCTGGGTCCTGCCTCCACTCTGTGGTCTCTGAAGGGCTTCAAGGATTCTTTGAAGTTCTTTGCAATGCCATTTAAAAGCCACTAGGCTGGTCCAGTACCTTCATTTTATTTCTTTAAATTTTTTTTTTTTGAGGAATGGAACCCAGGGTCATTCTACCTCTGAGCTATACCTTCAGCTTGATTGTATTCTTTATTTTGAAACAGGGGCCCACCGAGTTGTGGAAGGCCTCACAAAGTTGCTGAGGCTGGGCAAAATCCTGTGATCCTACTGTCTCATCCTTCCAAATACTGGGATTACAAGTGTGCCCATCTACGATGCCCATCCAGGATGCCCCATCGAGGGCGGGGTCAGCCCAGAGACAGCTGCCACCGCCCTCCTGTGACCCCAGATTTAGCAACTAGGGCTTGTGCGGTTAGCACAAGGGAGACTAGAAATTAATTAATTACTTTTTTTTAAATTGGAGAAAATTGGAGCTTTTTAATTATCAGAATGATAATTAACTTGTGGATCACACTATGGAAATTCATGGTCCTTGTAATGAAATTCAAGGTCATTCCTGATGTGCTGGGCACCAATTAGTCATTCCTGTCTTTGCACAAACATGGCAAAAGAGTCCTTTCCTCTCTACTAGCCAGTCTTTTCTCCTTCCTTCCTTCTTCTTTCTTTCTCTCTTTTTTTTGTACTGAGAATTGAACCCAGGAGCATTCAACATTCAACCAAGACCCCCAACTCTTAATTTTTGTGTGTGTGTGTTTGGTACTGGGGGTAGAACATAGGGGCCTTCTACCTCTGAGCTATACTCCCAGCTCTATTTTATTTTATTTTATTTTTTCTATTTGGAAACAGGGTTTCCCTAAGTTGCTGAGAGTTTCACTAAGTTGCCAAGGCTGACTTTGAACCTTTAGTCTTCCTTTCTCAACCTCCGAAGTATTGGGATTCCAGGTGTGCACCACCACACCTGGTTGAGAACTCTGTTCTGCGGGACCAACAGAGGACAGAATCCTGCCTCTGGACTCCTGGGATTCTCAACCTTTCTTGTGCCTTGGGCCCTTTTGACCTGCAGGAAAGCCCGCAGGTCTCTAAGAATTTTCTGACATATAGATGTAAAATAGTGAACGAGGACGTGAGTCCTGTTGCACAATAGTTACTAACGTGTTGATATTAGGGGTTAAATCTCAGATGTGCTCTCATCTGTAGAGTGGGGTCCAGCACCGACCTCACAGGTTTAGCGAGGACAGAACAGAATATGCTTAGAACCTGGGGTGTGTGAGCCCTTCCTAAACCGCGGTGTTGCTGCTGCCGCTTTATTTATTTATTTATTTATTTATTTATTTATTTATTTTTGCAGTACCAGGAATTGAACCCAGAGGCGTTCTTCTTCCGAGCTACGCCCTCAGCCCTATTTTTATTTTTATTTGGAAACAGGGTCTCACTACTTGTTGAGGCTGTCCATGAACCTGCGGATACTGGGATTATAGGCGTGTGCTACCACGCCCAGCCACTTCACTTCTATAATAATAGTAATAATAATAACAACAACAACAGTTATCATGAATGTGGTTATATAAGGTACAGGTCCCTGCTCATAAGGAGCTCACGATGGGGAAAGAGGGTTCAGACATATCTAATGGTAGTAATTAATCATTGTAGAGGAACGGGCCACAGGAAGGAAAGTCACTGAAGGGCCAAAGGGAGTTTGGAAAGAGCGATTGAAGGTGCTTCTGGCCGGAAGAGAGCAGTGTGGAGCTTGAACGTCAGGCATGGCTGTGGCTTTGGCACTCACCTGTCTGGGTGCGGGCAAGGGCTCCCACCTCTCCCAGCCGCTCCTTCCTTCCCAGGATGCTGTGAGCGCCGCGCCTCCCCACGGGTAAGCATGGTCCTCTCCTTGTCCTTCTGGCCTTTGCCCTTGACCAGCTGGGTGCAACCCAGCCCGTTGCCATCTCTGCCACCTGGTAAATGGGACTTGTGGCTTGTTCTTTTGTGACCTCAGCAGGGGTGCTGGGTGGCGCAGTCCTATGTCTCAGTCCCTGGTCAGTGTCCTGTCCCAGTGGTTGTGTCTTCTGCTCTGGCCGAGTGACTGACGTCAGAGAGAACATGTTGAATTTCTTTACAATTCCTTCCCAAGGTAGCCCAATGTTCCCCTCTCTTGAGAGCATCCACAGTGCATTGGAGAAATGTTCTGGCCTCTCCTCTTTCTTTCTTTTCTTTCCTTCCTCCTGTCTCAGCCTCTCCTGTACTGGGATTACAAGTGTGCACCACCACGCCCGGCTCCTTCTTTTGTTTCTTTAATCACAGCACACATCAAAAAGGAGGGAAAACTGAAAAACCGGGTATGGTGGCTCACGCTTGTAATCCCAGTACTTGGGAGGCTGAGACAGGAGGATTGTGGAGTACGAAGCCAGCCTCAGCTTCTTAGTGAAGCTCTCAGCAATTTAGTGAGACCCTGTTTCCAAATAAAATACAAAATAGGTCTGGGGGTATAGCCTAGAGGTAGAAAATTCCTGGGTTCCATGCCCAGTACCATAAAAAGAGGGGGAGGGGAAAGCTCTTCTAGGTAAGAAAGGAGCTAATATCTAGACACTATTCTACTCTCTGAGGTGGGCAGTGTATCAGTCAGAGTGGGGCAGGTGAGGCTGCAGTAACAAATAACCCCCCAATATTCAGGTCCCAAACCACAAAAGTGTGTTTCTCTAGTTAACATAATCATCTTGGGTCTGGTGGGGGCTGCACCCTTCATTCAAGGAGCCAGGCTAATAGAGCACCTGCCTTCTTGAGCATGTTCCATGACACAAAGAAAGCCCTTGCAGGCCTTGCCCTGGCAATTAAAATGCTTGGACCCACTTCCATTTTATTGGCCAGACTTGCCACCTGGCCTTACCCAACCAACCATATGCAGCGTAGGGAGTGAAATGCAATCCACGGAGGTGGAGAACCGGAACTATCTGGTAGGACAGCACAGAAAAGACTCAGGTTGGACATTCCCTCCTGCGCCTGACGGGCTGACATCAGCTCAGCCAGCGCGAAGTGCCGGCCTAAATCCCGCAGACAGAGCGGCCTGTGGGCTTTCCACTTAAGTGTGAGGAAACCACACCCAGAGAAGAAAACCCCGAGGCTGCTTCTCAGCCTGCAGCCTGAGCAGAGGAACCCAGAGGTGCAGGCGGCTGCCAACATCGCTGGAGGAAAGGAGGCCGAGACTCAGGACAGAGGTAACCATGATGGGGCAGATGGGACCTGCTTTCCTGGGAGCTCTGAGCCCCGGCGGGGAGGCAGAGGCAACGAGGGGTAAGCGGGTGTGTGGACTGCGTTCTGCTTTGTGCTTGGAGCTCTTTGAGCGCTCGCTGTGTTTCTTGGCTGCCTTGAGTTCTGTTTGGGTAGGGTGCTTTGAGCCCAGGTCTCACTGTTAGGTGACACTGCCTGCTGTCTCCCAGGAGTGTTCTCTGCCTCTGATAGAAAGCCGGGTGTGGCCTCGTGTGCATCCCCGACCACCCCTGAGCTGGCGGGGATAGGGGGTGGCCCTCTCTGGAGAGGTGGTATTCTTTGGCACAGAGGAGGAAACTCATGAAGCAGGTGGCTGAGGCCACCCTGCAGTCCCTTCCCTGGGCTCAGTGATTTCCTGCACCACGGTTAAGAGGTGCCTTGTCTCAAATGTGTGGGACACCTGGGTGTCCATCCCACCCAGTCCTCTGCAGCCCTGGTGACATCCTCTTCCTTCCCCCATGCCCTGGTTTTCTCACATGTAAAATGGTGCTGTCAGAATACCTGGGACATATGGGAGATCGTCTCTGAGTCCTCCAGAGCCTGCGGAGCTCAGAGTAAAGGGTGGCCGGCTGTGGTGGCGGGGAGGGGCCCTGTCAGCGCTTTCGTGGGGCACACACCTTGTTTCAGGGACACATCTGGTAGCGAGATGGTTCCATGGGACAGGCCATGCCATCACAGCCCTGGCACCCCAAACAGCCCTGCATGTAGCAAGGGCTAATACTGAAATTAAGTAAATATTTGCCTAAATATTTACTTGGCGTGATTAACAGTTGAACAGGTAACCCCCTGTCACTCTCCATCAGCAGCTTGCAGACTTCTTCAAGGGAGGTGAGGAAGTCAGGGTCCTTGGCTCCGCCTAGACCCAGCTCGGGCTCAC
The DNA here is from genome assembly GCF_963383645.1 of Muscardinus avellanarius. Taxonomy (NCBI): domain Eukaryota; kingdom Metazoa; phylum Chordata; class Mammalia; order Rodentia; family Gliridae; genus Muscardinus; species Muscardinus avellanarius. The sequence continues at coordinate 14,539,723 of NC_137799.1, forward strand.
TGAGCGGACACCCTGGGGAAGTCCTCAGGCTCCGGGTGTCCGCAGTCAGGCTCCAGCAGGAGGGAGGCTTGTGTAGGGCTCTGGGGACTGCCACCCCCCCACACCAGGGAAGAGCTGGCTGTTCATAGGACATGGGCACCTGATCAGCTCCTTGGATACACGGAACAGGCCGCGTCAGAGCCTGGGTGGCAGAAAGTTCTGGAATAATCATCAGAAACTAAGTAGCTATCTAGCATTCACTGGGTATTTGCTAATACCAGGCCCCATGCCAAGCACTTCATGGGCACCGTCTCCCCTCCGATGGTCTGAGAGAGAGACGTTGCTATTCTCTCTTCATTTTACGGAGGAGAGAAACCAAATTTCAGAAGGCTCAAGTCGCTGGGGTTCACCTGTGCAGTCAGCACCCAGGCCTCTTGCTCAAGGAGCAGCCCTCCAGGAGCTGGGCTGTCCCTTAGGCCCTAGGGACACTCACACAATTACCTTTTCCTGAGCACCTTCTAGGTACCAGAACTTTTCAGATGTTACCATTGATCTTTTGACAATTCAAAGAATAAGGGCTGTTTGTTTGTTTTGGTGTTTTGGTGTTGCTTTTGAGGCACAATCTCACGCCATTGCCTAGGCTGGCCTCAAACTCAAGGCCTCCTCCAGTCTCAGCCTCCAGAGTAGTCCGCCGTGCCCAGCGTAAGGCCCAGCTTTTCTTTACTATTGAAGTGCTGGGAATTGAACCCAGGGCCCTGAGCAAGCTAGACAAGCACCTCTGACTCAAGTGAGGAGTTGTTATCCATGTTTTACAGATAATAAGGTGAGAGGGAGAGAGAGAGAGGAGACTAGGGTTACACAGCAAGAAATTAGAGTCCCTGAGATTTCAACCCAGGGCCGTCTCATTCCAAGAAAAAGGTCAAGAGAAAAAGTCCCCTCTGTAGGGCCTAAGTGGTCTATTTTGTTGATTTGTTTTGTTTTGCTTTTAGCTTCCTACTAGAGCTCCTGAGACTTTATTAGAAATTAATTCTTGAAATGCCTTTTATACTTGAGTTAATTTATTAGAAGAGACCCAGGAAAATCTAATGGAAGGAGGAAAAAAAAAAAGACCCTAAAATAAAACAATCTTAGGATTTTCCAGTAAATACTTTGACTACCCTGGGGCCATGCAGTGTCTTTGAGTTTCTCTCCCCTTTGAGCCATGAATCAGGCAGGAACCAATCCAGAGAGGTCACAAGCCAGATAAGCAAGATCCTCTTGAAGGGATCTTGTGGGAAGCTGGGAGACCCAGTCCTCCCAGCCCCTGGGGCCAAGTATAGAAGGAGAAATAAGGGCAGAGAGGTCCCTTCTGAGCAGCCACTGGAAGAACTAGATTTTGACAGGGCCCTAGGGAACTGTAGGTACTAAAGGTAAACCCTGAATCCAGGCCTGTAATCCCAGTACTTAGGAGGCTGAGACAGGAGGATCACAGGTTTGAGGCTGGTCTTGGTGATTCCCTGAGACTTCCTTTCAAAATAAAATAAGCACACTTGTAATTCCAGCATATGGGTGGCCTAGACAGGAGGATCGCAGTTCATGGCCAGCCTCAGCTACTTAGTGAGCCCTTTTGTAACCCAATGAGACCCTGTTTTAAAATAAAGAATAGCCAGGGGCGTGGTGGCACATGCTTGTAATTCCAGCGCTTGGGAGGCTGAGATAGGGGGATCACACAGGTTAGAAGCCAGCTTCAGCTATTTAGTGAGGCTCTCAGCAACTTAAGTGAGACTCTGTTTCCAAATAAAGTATAAAAAAATAGGTCTGGGAGTGTAGCCCAGAGGTAGAAAGCCCCTGGGTTCCACCCCCAGTACCACACGCACACACACACACACACACACACACACACACACACACAAATTAAATAGATAAATAAAATAAAAAATAAAAAATAGGGCTGGGAATGTAGCTTGGAGGTAGAATGTCCCTGGGTTCCATCCCCAGTACCACAAAAATAAATAAATAAGTACAAAATAAAATAAGATATAGGAGCCAGGTATGGTGGCACAAACCTATAATCCGTATACTTGGGAAGCTGAGACAGGAGGATCACAGGTTCAAGGACAGCCTCAGCAAGTATTGAGACTCTCATCAGCCTACTGAGACACTGTTTCCAAATAAGAAATAAAATTGGGCTGTGGGTGTAACTCAAAGGTAGAATGCCTCTGGGTTCAATCCCCTATACCCACCACACACAAAATAAATAGGGCTGGGGATGTAGCTCAGAGGTAGAACAGCCTTGGGTCAAATCCCCAGTACCTCAGGGGAAAAAACAAAGTCCAGAATCCCAGAGGGTCTGAGCTGGAAGGGCGCTGGAGAAAGACAATTGAACTCTCTTTTATGGAATCATTTTTACACCAGGTAACCCTGTAAAAATCTGGAGTCATTTATCCTCCAGACAGCACACTTTGAAAATAAAAGGAAGTACTATGCCGGGCATGGTGGCGCAGGCTTGTAATCCCAGCATTTGGGAGGCTGAGAGGAGGATGGCGGTTCAAGGCCAGCCTCAGCTACTGAGTGAGGTCCTTTGCAACTCAGTGAGACCCTGTTTCAAAATAAAAAATTAAAAAATAGGTCTGGGAGTGTCACCCAGAGGTAGAATGCCCTGGATTCCATCCCCAGTACCGCAATAAATAAATAATAAATAAATAAATAAATATAAAAGGAAGGACTAAAATAATGTCTTAACTGAGCCACAGCAGGAGAAAACCAGAACCTTCCAAGAGCAGTTCTCTGCTTACCCTGCTTGTACAGGGCTTTCCTCGAGCCCCACATTCTCATCTGGAAAATGAAAGATACTACCTGCGCCAGGAGGGGGCTGCTGCCATAAAGCAAGGCTCAGAAGGTGAAGTTAGAGGGACGGTGCCAAAATAGGACTGGTGCAGGGGATGCGCCCCAATGCAGAGGGGCGGGCGCCATCTATCAGAGGCCTCTGTGGAGCGCTCTGTGTACTGCACTGCCCCGGGCAGGAGCTAAGGTCTGTGGGCACCTTTGGCCTCTGTGTTCCTGTCTCCCGACTAAACTGGCAGTGTGCAGGGAGTGGGTCTGATTCAATTCTGGGGCTGTCTGTCCTGCTCCCAGGCACCGCCCCAGTGCTGGGGAAATGCCCTCCGAATTGACTGTGGGCGGATGGGATGGTGCCGTGGGCAGGGCATTGCCCAAGCGTTCTAAGGGAGGAGCTGGGGGCGTAGAGAGAAGAGCCAGGGAGCCCAGTCTCTCGGAGCCTCTGTGTCCCTGGTGGGTTGAACACTCACTGGACAGGTGGAGCCAGCGGCTCTGGAATCTTGTCCGTGTTACTGAACCTTTGTGCTTCGGCTTCCCTGACTGGGAAGGATTCAATGACACCATGTGTGTAAACAAGGGCAGCCTTTATTTTATTTTATTTTGCGGGTCTGGAGATGGAACCCAGGGGCATTTTACCTACAAGCTACACCCCCTGCCCTATTTTTTATTCTTTATTTTGAAACCGGGTCTCACTGAGTTGCGGAGGGCCTCACTAAGTAGCAGAGGCTGTCCGCGAACTGGGATCCTCGGGTCTCAGCCTCCCGAATGCTGGGATTACAAGTGTGTGCCACCACGCCCAGCTAACCTTTATTATTTTTTTAAGAGCTTTAGGTTTTTTTTAAATTAATTTATTTTTTTATTGGTGCATTGTAATCATATATCACATTGGAATACAAGACTTGAGAGGATATGCAAGGTGACCAATCAGAGGGTATGGAATAGGGGAGGATGGAGCCTCTTTAAAACGCAGGAGGTACATAAACAAATGTATCAAAGTTAATCACCAAACTAGCCTTTATTATTTTTATAAGTGACCCACACTGAAAAGATGGGATGTGTTTTACAATCCCAGCAGAGATGAAGCAGGCTGCCCAGGGAGGTGGTGAGCTCCCCGTCACTAGAAGGCTCCAAGCAGAGGCTGTCTGGCACGGATGCTGTAAACGATGACGGGACTACCTTTGGGAGGGAGGCTGGGCTAGCAGGAGGCCGGGGAGGTGATGGCTCGCCACTGCTACAAAAGCCAGAGGGACTTGAACCCGGGCATGGGAGTGACATATAGTCCCCTTTTGTCGCCTAGAAGAACAGACCTGGGGCAACAGGGCTGAAACTGGGGTTGGCCCCTTGAGAAACGGTGTCTGCCTCTGGGAGGGAAACTGAGAAGCAGGCAGAGGCCGGCCTGAAAAGTTTCACTTCTTCCTAGTGAAAGGGCCCCTAGCTGCTTCCAGGGCCTCCCAGTTTGAAGGAAAAAAAGGGTTTTTTTTAGCACTTGACTTTGCAGCAGTTATGACTGCAGCCACAGAAAGCCTGGGACTGGGCACACCTGCTGGCTGCCTCCTCACACTCTGGAACTGGGCACACCTGCTGGCTGCCTCCCCACATCCTACGACTGGGCACACCTGCTGGCTGCCTCCCCGCACCCTGGGACCGGGCATACCTGCTGGCTGCCTCTACACATGCAGAATGCACATCTTCCACCCAAAGACCATGCAGTCTGCTCTCCTGGCTGGTCTTGCAGCAGTAGCAGCTCCTGCTTGCAGCTCTGAAGGAACCACCTTCTCCAGTGCCCAGGGTCTTCACCTGGAGTCTAGCTAGGTTTGGGGGGTGGGTGCTGCAAACCCCAGAGTCTGCAACACAAATGCACAGTGAGAAACATTAGTCCAACCTTTTCCTCCAACAGGGCTGGGGCGGCACATGCAGGTTGCTGCTTGGGACAGAGCTTGGCTTCATTCCCAGCCCTGCCTGCGCCCTTCCCCATGCAGCACAAGATGTATGCCATTGCTTGGGTTACCCCAGGATCCTCTGACAGCTGCGTGACGCCCTGTCACCCTCACGCTGGCTAGGCAGCAGCCACCCTGCCCGGGCATGCATCCTCGGCTTCTCCCTGCCAGAGACAAGCAGGGCCAGCAGAGTGGGTGGGAGCGCAGAGGTGCCGACCCGCAGCCCTCTAGCCGGCCGACACCTGGGCAGCACCCAGGGCCTCTCCTGGCCTTCCGGATGCTTCTGCTCCAGGTTCTCCTGCCGCTTCCCGGTGCCCCTTGAGCTTCAGGGAAGTGCCCACCAAGCCCCTTCCAATGCTTGGCCCTCCATTCCACTCCCTTTGCGCAGCCCAGACCTGCCCATTCTTGCCCACCTTGGCTTCTCCTGGGCTGCCAGCTGGCCACTCCCATTCCGGAATCCAGCTGCTCTCTTTCGCTGCAGGGTTGTCTTCAGTGGGTCCGTTAAACTCAACACATCTAAAGAGAACTCACTGCTCCCTCCACTCCTGACCCCTCTAACTCCTTTCTTTAGCCAGGGCAATGCCATCCGCCCGTTGCAACCAGAAGCCTGGGGGTTGGCTCAGCGTAGAGCTTGGCAAGCTGTGTTCGGTGTCTGCATCATCTGGAGACCATCACATGCAGATTCTCTGGCCCAGCCAAGACCTTCAGGCCCAGCAGCGCTGGGCTGGGATCCCAGGACCCATATTTCTATCTGGCTCCCAGTGGGATAGGAATACGGCTGGGTGTTTGTGGTCCACAGTGTACAGCACCTGACTCAGCTAACCCTGTCTCCTTTTTTTTTTTTAACCCATTCTTCACTGGTATCATTATTGCTACAATTATAAAAATAATTAAGCTTTATTGAATACTTTAGTGCCAAGCCCTATAGGCTGCACATTTTTTAGCCTATGAATGTTTACCGAATCCTAGATTCTTCACGTTGGTACAAAACACAAAAGTAACCTAGTTATCCAGGAGGCTGAGTCAGGAGGGTTGATTACAAGTTCGAGGCTAGCCTGGGCATATTAGCAAGACCCTGTATTAAAATAAAAGATGAAATGGGCTAAGGGTGTAGTTTAATGGTAGAGCACCCCTGGGTTCCATTTCCAGCACCCAAAACAAAACCCACAGAAGTATCTACCCCCAAAGCTGATATTCTGATAGAGGAAGAAAGACTTTATTTATTTGTTTGTTTGTTTGTTTATTGTGGTACTGGGGATGGAACCCAGGGGTGTTCTATCTCCGAGCTACAGCCCCAGCCCTATTTTTTAATTATTTTGAAACAGGGTCTAAGTTACAAAGGGCCTCACTAAGTAGCTGAGGCTGGCCGCGAACCACCATCCTCCTGTCTCAGCCTCGCAAAAGCTGGGATTACAAGCGTGCGCCACCACACCTGGCTCAAGAAAGACATTTAAAGGACAGATCAGTAACCTGCTCAAAGTTAACAAGTAGTTTAAAACCCAGGAAGGTCTCACCAAGAAGGTGACATTTAAACTATCTGAAAGAGAATTTCTTTCATAGAACTGAAGTCACAGGCTGCCACTTCCTTCATTGCCCACAGACCCCTGCCGCCTTCCTACCTTCTGGCTCCTTCCATGGCTCAGGGTCTTGCTGGCCTTGGTGGCTGGAGACTTCCCTTCTCCAGCCCTCACCCTTCAGCTCAAAAAGGGAACCCGGAGCACCCTTTGTCTAATGCCACTTAAGGATTCCCCAGCACCTTTAAACAGAATGCACCTTCATAAAATTCTGCATGGCCCCTGTCTCCTTTCACCCCAGCACCCACCCGTGGGGTCCTCACTTCCGCTGCTTTGGATAGTTGCCTCAACTTCCGGTCCCCCCTTTGCATCCCTTGAACTTACCACCAGCCCCCCTGTCCTCATCTTCTTCCCTTTGCACACGGGGGAAGCACCTTCCGCCCTCCCCCTGTGCCTGGCAGCCCTATCCCGCCCAGGGGACCTTTCACACTCTCCCTCTGAGGCTGCCGGCTCTTCTCTCCCTGGCTCTGGCCTCCTCCACTCCCATCGTCCACTTCTTCCTTGGCCAGTATTCCCTTTGTCTCCAGCCCCTCTGGCTGCGATGACGCCCTCTCCCCAACCCTGCCTAGGCAGGTATCTTGAAAGAGCCCTAGCGCTAACCTGCATCCCTGCCTCACCTGACCATCATCCTGCACCCACCGCGCCCCAGCACTGGGCTCCGTGATGAGCTCCCCGGTGCCAGCTGTCTGGGGGCGCTCTCTCATCCCTCTACTCCCTGCCCCTCTGAGAGTGACCTGGCCCACTCCATCCCTGTGGCGCCCAGAGCCAAGTACTAACCATCGGCGGCATCCCTCCAGGACCTCCCTCGTGCTGTAGATGCCCGTCCTGGTGAGAGTGCTGCTCCCCTTCCTATCAGCCCACCTCCTCCGTCACCTCTTTCCAGAAAATTCTATTACAGCGGATGTTCTGAGGATGCCTTCCATTCTCCTCTCTCCAGAACCACCTCTGCCTCCACCTGCCCTAACTCTCTTCATACCCCGGGGTTTGGCCTCGCAGGCCGTACCGCGAGGGGCCCAGGCTCCCAGCCCACAGCTCTTTGGGTAACCATGTCTAGGGGCAAGTACTGCCCCAGTACACATGCCCAAGTTCCCCGACGCCTGAGAATGGGGCCCTTTTGGGGAAAGGAGGCCTTTGCAGATGTCCCTGGTTGAGATGAGGCCATCTTAACCGCGTGATGGTCTCCGATGGTCCAGGCACCTAATATACTTTGGCATCTTCACAAGAGGGAAATGGGACAACGGGTGTAAAAGACACGTGTGGGACGGGACACGACAACAGAGGCAGTTCGGATTTTGTGGCCCCAAAGAACCCCAAGGAGAACCAGCAACCACCAGAATCTAGGGGGCCTGGGATGGATTCTCCCTCTGAGGTTCTGAAAGGAACCAGACAGGAACTCTGCAGAACAGGGGACTGAACCCAGGGGCATTCTACCTCTGAGCTACATTACCCCCACTTTTTAAAAACTTGAAACAAGGTCTTGTTAGGTTACTGAGAGTCTTGCTAAGTTGCTGAGGCTGTCCTCAAACCTGTGATCCTCCTGTCTCAGCCTCCCAAGTGCTGGGATTACAGGCATGCGCCACCATGCTTGGCTCAGTTCTTAGCATTGATCTTAAAGTTTTGCTTGTTTGTTTGTTTGTTTATAGTACTAGGGGTGAAGCCCAGGGGCTTTCTACCTCCAGGCTATACTCCCAGACCTATTTTACACTTTATTTGGAAACAGGGTCTCACTAAGTTGCTGAGAGCCTCACTAAGTAGCTGAGGCTGGCTTCGAACCTGCGCCATCCTCCTGTCCCAGCCTCCCAAGCGCGGGGATTACAAGCGTGCGCCACCACACCGGGCTTGATCTTAAAGTTTTTAAATGTTTGCACTGCAAACTAGCCCCATTTACAGGCTGTGAGGGCAGAGCAGAGATGCTTCTAGGCCGATGGGCCAGCGCGGAGGGAGGCCTAGTAGGGCCCCTGGTCCTTCACATCTTCACCGCCGCTGTCCTCTCCCTGGTGTTTGCTGTGACGCAGGGTGGGGAAAGCTCTGCATCAGCAAGCTGGGTTCCCCATAATTTGTGTGGCTGGTGACCACCATTATTTCCGTGTGCAAACTGCAGCCCCGGTTCCTCTTTTCTCTCCCCGGGTCTCCCTTGGGAGGGCTCGGGCCCGAGTGGCCTGGCTGTTTGGTGGCATCCTGCCCCCCACGCCCACTTGGAAAGCCAAGGCTGCTCAGCTCACAAGGTGACCCTGACGGACCACAGGGGAGTGGGGCCTGCGGAGCAAAGGGCTTATGAATCCCGAGGGTGGGGCTGCTCCCCCTTCCCCCCGACAGGTCCATCTTCTGGCTGGTCCTCAGGGAGCACAGGAGAGGAGAGAGAAGGACGAGAGCCTGGGCCAAGTTACCAGGTTCCTACAAGGAAGAAGGGTTTTGGAGTCCGTTTGTCGAGGTCCGGTTATGGCACCTCCTCCAGGGAGTCTCCTGAGATTCCTGCATCACATCTCCAGTGTGAGCCCGAATCACAGCCCAGACGCAGGCGAGGCAGGATTGAGTGGAGCTCGGCCCCACACTCACAGAGGGTTGGGAGGCGTGCCCACACCACAGAGCCACCAGAAATGAAACTATTGTCCCTAAAAGAGAAGTCAGCATTCCACACTGTAATCATGGAAGTCTTTGGGCTTTGCTCTGAGGCAGGGGCCTGGCTTATGTGGCTTCTCAGGACTCCCTCGACCAGGAAATCTTCTAGATCAGGTTGTGATCAGAGCAGCCAGGGGTCTCCCCCCCCCCCCAATACTGGGGATAGAACCCAGGGGCATTCTACCTCTGAGCTACACCCCCAGCCCTATTTTTGATTCTTTATTTTGAAACAGGAAATGCAAAGGGCCTCACTAATTAGTAGCTGAGACTGTCCTCCTGTTTGAGCCTCCCAAATGCTGGGATTACAAGCATGTGCCACCATGCCCGGCTAGCCAGGAGTCTCTTTCCTAGGTCTGTGTGCCTGGGCAAGTAGGGAGAACGCCCCAAGGCAGGAGGAGAGTGGGCTTCTTGACTAGCGAATCTCTGCCCTCTGCCCGGCTGTGTCTGGGGCTCAAGCCCAGGCTGCTATCTGTGCCCCGAAGCTTGCCCCTTGGGTGGGAGCTTCTCACCCCTCCCCCGGGGTGTCCACAAGGCCAGCCTCTCCCTTATCTAGAGTCTAACCTGCAGCATGAAGAAACAGGGTTAGCCCCAAGGAAGGCCTTCCTGGTTCAAGGGTGGGAGGCATGTCAGGATGGAAGTTGTCCCTCAGGGCTCAGGGCTCTGGTGCCGCCTGTCCTGAGCTGGGAGGGTCGGAGGCCGACCTCGAGACAGTTGGCCTGGCTTACTTGGGAAGAGTCACGCTGCTTTGGCTTCTCCAGCCCAGCTGGCCTGTCCTCCCAGGGACATGGACTTAAGGTGCAGACTCTTCGGGGTCAGTGGTTTGTGGGGTCAGCTGCCACCTTGGGTCAGCCAAGACTCAGCAAGTCCTAACGGACGCCTAGCATCGTGCTGGTGAGGAGATAGAAAGGAAATAGGCAGATAGGGAAAAAGCCTTGGTAGAAAAAAGCTAATTTCCTGAGTTTCCTGAGGGGCGACAAATGCCTGAAACTCCAAAGGCTCAGGAGATAAGAAGGCCAGAGCTTCACAAAGCCATCCTGAGTTTCCTAATCAACAAACCCACCCAGCAAGTCTGGCATTCCTGAAAGGAGACCCTTCAAAGAACTTGCAAATGTCCTATGCAAATTCTCCTTGAAATCTCAAAGTTACCCTAACCACAAACGGACTTGCAAGGGGTCAGGCATTGGCCAGTCAGATGGCAAAAGTGGGGACTTCCCGCTCAGGACCCCCTCCCCTTTTGGGGAGCTGTTCTCTCTCTCGCAGGTCGTGTTGGCCCTGAGAGAAGGCAGAGTGCATCTGAGGGCACGTGGCTCGGGCGACTCTCGAGTAGTGACCTGAAGGCCTCTGCTGGACATCTAGGCTGACCAGGCCCCTAGGGGTGACCTGCACCTCTTTTCTGGCAGATCGCGTGGACTCTGGGAGAAAGTAGTTTGCAACTGATGGGCACTTGGCTCGGGCGACACTCGGGTAGTGACCCTGAAGGCAGCTACTGGACCCCGGAGTTCCGACCGCCCCTATGGGGTGTTCGGCCACTTTTCTCTATTCCCTTCTGGCAGATCGCGTGGACTCAGGAAGAAAGCAGCCTGCACCTGAAGGCAATTTGTCTTGGGCTACTCTCAAGTATTGTCCTGAAGGCAGCTGCTGGACCCAGAGTTCCAGACCCTTTGGGAGTGTTCAGCCACCCTTGCCCCATTCCCTGCTGCTTCCAATAAACCTTTTACTCCCCTTCCTGAGGTCTGCGGGTGTCATTCTCTCCATAGACAAGAACTCGCCGGGGTTTTCTCGCAAGAAACCCTCGTTTCACCGGGAACCTCTTTTCCCCTTCCTTCTGCCTCTGCCAGGACTGACCTGGTCAAGTGACTATTTAGAACACAAATGTGAAATCGGGCAAATGAGCACAGTGCATCAGTTGAATGCTGGTACCCTGAGTCCCGAGGACTACCTCCGGTACCCGGCACCCCAGCGGTGGCATATACACGTGCCCGCTACCACCCAGCGGCCACCATTCCCATTCGGCAGATATAGAAGTGGGGGCACAGAGAAGTTAGGTAAGCTGCCCAGGACTGCACAGCATAAGGACCAGAGCCAGGGCCTGAAGCCCAGGCAGCCAGGCCCGGAATCTCCGCTCATTACCAGCGGGCTTCTTAGCACCCGAGAGATGGGATTGTGATTACCCTCTCACGCAGTTAATGTTATCACATGTCCTATTTATGGCGAAGCAAATAATGGCCATATGCTAGAGCCTTCTGTGCCAAGAACACTTAATCCTTGCATTTTCATGGAAGAAACAGGGTGAGCACCCCCCCTTATGTGTCCCCCACCCCGTGTTGGGAACCAGTGCTGAGTGCGGGGTGCTGTCTGACAGGTCCGCTCTGGGCTTGGTGGCTGAGCCCCATTCTGGTCTCTCATCCCGGGGTGGCCCTGGACGTTGACCAGCCGAGTACCTTGCCCAGGCCCCTTCTCCACGGTTCTCTGCCTCTCAGTTACTCAGTGACCGTAAATGTTTTGAGAGCTCGCAGATGAAGGTATGTCGAGGAAGGAGGAAGGTTGTGTCTGAATCTTCTAGAAGCCACATTCTGCTTTGCAGGCGCCCAGCTGGGCTATGGCTAATCAGCCCGGGGCCCTCTTCTTCTGCCTGGAGGTGTCTCCTAGGTTGGGAGGGCAGCAAATGGACTTTCCAGCTGGTCACCTTGAACAAGGCCCCAGGCCTCTCTCTCTTCCTTTGTAGAAGTGGTGGAGACGGCCTCCCTGGCGCCCGTTTGGCCATCTTGAGGGCCCACTGGGATCGAGGAGAGAGCCGCTTTCTACCTGTAGGGTGGGAGACCATGCGCGCCAGGATCCGTGTCTGCTGGTCACTAGCACCACGTAGAGCTGGGATGTAGCTCGGCGGTTTAGAGTGAGCCTGGTATGCACGAGGCCCTGGTTCCATCCTCAGCGCTCAAAACAACCTTTGTTGTTACAAAGGCTCCATTTATCTGAGCCCAGCTCTTTAATCTGTAGTCTGTTTTCTCTCCCTTCCCCGCTGGCCATCAGTCTGGATTCCTTGGACCATCCCTGTGCCCAGGGGTGCTTGCGATTGACAAGGGGGACCTGAGAGAAGGAAGAGGCAGGGCCTTCCCTGGCATTGTGGCCCTGGAGGGAGAGGCTGGGGAAGACAGGGCCCCAGAAACGTAGCACGCAGTTTCTGTTATTTTTTTTCCACTCTTACCCATGTGAAAGGGGACCTTGGTGATGTGATTTCACAAAGTGGACACATTTGTGTAACCAGCTGCCCCCCCAGGAACTCCCCTGGGCCCCTCCCAGCCACCACCCCAGAGAAGCCACCCTGCAGACTCCCAATACCCTGCGTTAATCTTGCCTGGTTCTGAAGTTTAAATGCACACAGCCACCCCCCTCTTGCCCCTGTCTTGTAATACCAGGTGGGTGGTGTTCATTGAGTAGCTGCAGCCACACCAGAGCCCACGGGATGACTGGAGGGCCTGGCCCGGGGTGATCCCGTCTGGGGCGAGTTGTGTACACTCCAGTACGCATCTCCGGGGTACAGAGCTGGGAGCAGAGAGACAAGGTCGTAGGGGAGGGATTGGTCGGACTGAGTAGGGCCCAGCTGGCAGGATGTAAAAGCTGTTAGGGAGAGCTTCCTGACCCTAAAGGTCCTGATCAGCTGGCTCATATCCTCAGAGAAGGAAGCTGTGGCGCTTCCTCCTGAGGTCAGTCAGGACTGGGTAGCCTCGGAGCAGCCCTTGACCCTTCCTGTCCAGCCTGGCTGCACTTCCCCGCAGTGTCCCAGGCACGTGGGAGGGATAAAATAGGGCACTTACTGTTCACCTTCCTGCTGAGCCCAAGCCCTCTGTGCGGTCTGCTATGGATCGAGGGGCCCCTCCTCCTTTTCAGTGGGGACTAAACCCAGGGGCATTCTATCTCTGAGTTATACCCTGAGACCTTTTAATTTTATTTTTGAATCAGGGTCTCACTAAATCTCTGAGAGCTTCACTAAATTGCTGAGGGTGGCCTTGAACCTGCAATCCTCCTGTCTCAGCCTCTCAAATACTGGGATTACAGGCATGCACCACCATGCTCAGTCACTATGATGCTGCTCCTCCTCCTCCTCCTCCTTCTCCTCCTCCTCCTCCTCCTCCTCCTCCTCCTCCTCCTCCTCCTCCTCCTTCTTCTTTTGTACTGGAAATCGAATCCAGGACATTCTACCTGAGTGTACTCACAGCCCTTTTTATTTATTTATTTTTGTGTGTGTGGTACTGGGGATGGAACCCAGGGGCATTCTACCTCTGAGCTATACCCCAGCCCTATTTTGTATTCTTTATTTTGAAACAGGGTCTCACTAAGTTGCAGAGGGCCTCACTAAGTAGCTGAGGCTGGCCACAAACCTGCGATCCCCCTGTCTCAGCCTCCCAAGTACTAGGATTACAAGCGTGCGCCACTACGCTCAGCTTTTATTTTTTTATTTCAAGACATAGTCTTGCTAAGTTGCTGAGGCTGGCCTCAAACTTGTGATCCTCTCACCTCAGCCACCCAAGTAGCTGGGATTGCAGGCGTGAGCCACCACACCAGGCTGTAACAGGGTTTCTGAGAATGAGTCTGCCTTTTTTTTTTTTTTTTTTTTTTTTTTTTTTTTTGGTGGTACTGGGGTTCCTGGAAGCCCTTCTACCTCTGGGCTACACTCCCAGACCTATTTTTATATTTTTTTATTTGGAAACAGGGTCTCCTAAGCCAGCGCGTGCAGCTGGCGTCGAACCTGCGTGATCCTCCTGTCTCTGCCTCCCAAGCGCGGGGATTACAAGCGTGCACCACCACGCCTGGCTGAGTCTGCTTTTTTAAGACGTTTTAGCTTAAAAATCTTCTCTGAGATCCTATCAGGCTGGAAGATTCTATTTTGGGACTAGGGGCGGGAGTGGGAAGGGTTAGTATTGTTCAGCTCAGAAGCAGGGTTGGGCTTCAGTGACCTTTTCAAAGTTCTTACAGTGTGGTTTGCAGTACGGGAGATCTCGTACCATTCTCAAAAACTATACTCTTCCAACAAAACGGAGCCCACAGGGTGGAGAGAAAGAGAAGGACACTGAGTTGGGGTTCCAACAAGAGTCCTAGGACCCCTCAAGAGTGCTTTATCTGAACTGGGCATGATACACGCTTGTAATTCCAGCATTTAGGAGGCTGAGACAGGAGGATCACGATTTGTGGCCAGCCTTAGCTACTTAGGCCCTCTGCAACTTAGACCCTGTTTCAAAATGAAGGAGAGAGAGAGAGAGAGAGAGAGAGAGAGAGAGAGAGAGAGAGAAGGCATTTTAACTTATTGAAAATGTGTTGTTTTTCTACATATTAACAAAAAGTATTTGAGGTAATGTATATGGTTTGGTTAGCTTAATGGCATGTTGCTGATATACATTGTTCCTAATTGTTTTCTATAGTTTGAAAATTCTATATTTTAAGAAATTTGGACACATTTTGACCTCCTAGAAAACTTATATGTGCATCAGTATTGAATTTTGGCTAGTGTTCCAATATAAGGAAGTTACTGTTAAAATAAAGCAAACTATTTTGTTTTCTTTGGACAAAAACAAAAAACAAAATAAAGACTAAAAAATAGGGCTGGAGGTATAGCTCCAAGTTAGAATGCCCCTGGGTTCCATCCCCAATAGGTTTAGGGGGTTGCTTTTATTTTATTTTTTGTGGTACTGGGGATTGAACCCACAGGCATTCTACCTTTGAGCTACACTCCTGAACTTATTTTTTATTCTTTATTTTTGAAACAGGGCCTCACTAAGTAGCCAAGACTGGCCGCAAACCTGCACTACTCTTGTCTCAGCCTCCCAAGTACTGAGATTGCAAGCGTGCGCCACCTCACCTGGCTAGAGGCTTGCTTTTTAAAAACTCACCCATCAGCTGGGCATGCTAGCACATGCCTGTAATCTCAGTCCTGGGGAGGCTGACACAGGAGGAGGAGTGCAGGTTCGAGGCCAGCCTTAGCAATCTAGTGAAGCTCTCAGCAACTTGGTGAGACCCTGTTTCAGAATTAAAAAAAAAAAAAAAAAAAAAAAAAAGGCTGGGGTGTAGCTCCAGGGTAGAATGCCCCTGGGTTCAATCCTCAGTTCAAAACCATCCTTCAGTAGCCATTCCTGACAGCTGTCCCTTGGAGTTGTTTGAGTCCTGAAGGGTTCCTGTGTTCCCTCAGGAGTGGGTGCAATGCCTGGGCTGTCTCCCCTCCCCAGTTGGGCCCGGGAGTTTCATTTGGTGAGGGAGGCCGGCCATGGACGGCCCAGAGAGCTCTGATTCTGCCATGGCATGCAGCTCTGAGTCAACAGACCTGATAAACAGCCGGTTTCCCGGGGCTGGGCTGCTAGGGCTCCGTCTACCGCCTTTTCCTGAAACAGCTGTTTATTCTTTTGACAGGAGTTGGAGCCAGCACCTTCCCTTCTTCGGAGCCCTGCCTCCTCAACACAACTGTGTTGTTTTGCTTTCTGCTCTGGAGGGAAAGAAGCCAACGGATGAGGTATGTGAAGCCTTGAGATGCGGGCGCCGGGTCCCTGGGCCCTGCAAGCTGCTGCAGGCGCCCCTGGGGGAGGGGCCGTGCTCTCCCCTCGCCCCTCCCTGGCCCCTCAGTAGTTTTGGAAGAGGACAAAGTCCTCCTCTCTCCAGTGGAAGATCTGGGAGCAGGAGCTGGCGGGATGCTGGCTCAGGGACCTTTAGCCGTAACTTCTGCCTTATTTTGCTTCCACTGGCAGGACCTTGTAGGCTGCGGCCGGCCAGCTGAGGCTGGCGCCTGGACTCCGCTCCCCAGGATTCAAGGTCACGATGCAGATGCTGGGGGTACGTCTTGGGGTCCTGGGGCAACGGGAGGCGGGCGCCGCGGGTGGATGCAGAGCCCTCTGGGGACAAGCCCGCATCTTCCTTGCCTCCCGATTTGGTTCGCTTCGGAAAAATCTTTGCACGCCGAGTTCTGGGCCAGGCAGCCAGGCAGAGCTACAGCTGGACCCAGGCTTTAGAAAGCCACCACAAGATGTAGCTCAGAGAACAGGTTGTTCTGTTTGCGGTGGCTGCAGGACAGAGAGCCGTGTATTTAGTCTGAGACCTGCCTCTTACTTTCCTGCGTCTGGGTTTACTCTGACCCTTCTAATGAAAAACATAACTGGAAACAGGCTTGTCTGCACTTTTTCCCCAACCAGTGAGTTGTCCCACATTTCTTCCGACGGGAGCGTTCTCCCTGGACTGGAGTTTGGGGGAGGTTTTAGGGTGATCCAACCCTGTGCCTCCTTCCCCAGCACTGTCCCAGTGCCAAGCGCCGATTCTGAGGAGAGAGGGGATGCTCTTAAGATCCAGCGGATCAGTCGGGTGCGGTGGCGCGCGCTTGTGATCCCAGCCTGCAGGAGGCTGAGACGGGAGGATCGTGGTTTGCCAACAGCCTCAGCTACCTAGTGAGGCCCTTTGCCACTCAGTGAGACTCTGTTTCAAAATTAAGAATAAAAAATAGGGCTGGGGATATAGCTCAGAGGTAGAATGCCCCTGGGTTCCATCCATCCCCAATACCCCCCAAAAAGAAAAAACAACAAAAAAAAATAAAAAACCAGCATATCTGGGCGCGCCTGGAGACCTCAGGCCTGTTGCTCCCTTTCCCCAAAGCTCAGTCCTCTCAGCTAAGAGGCCGAGCTAAGGCAAGCGCACTGACCATCGTGGAGGGAACACGGTAACCCGAGTGAGGACACCCCTCTCCAGGCACACGGGAGGCTGCTAGAGCTAATTGGGTTTTCCCTGTGGGTATAAGGATGAGCTGGCCCTGCCCTGCAGCGAGCCGGTCTATCTTTGCGTCAATCACTATGTGGTCATCCCAAGAGGCAAAAAGAGAGGCCGCCTAAGGAGAAGTGAGGGCTGGTCCACCAATAAGCCTCCATGACTCTCAGAGTACCACAGTGGTTCCAAGAGGGCTCTGGAGGCCAATGCCCAGGATCTGGATCCCAGCCCCCCCCATCCCAACTTGATGCTGTGTGACCTGCGGCAAGCTACTTAACCTTTCTGAGCCTCTGTCTTCACATCTGTAAAATGGGATTAATAAAAGAAAGTCACTTCCCAGGGCTGATGGAAGTATAGTTGACAGACTGGAAAGGTTTTAGGCCAGAGCCTGACCTCGCTTACTTCGGAAGAATCCAGGTTTCTCAAGGCTCGTAGCTGATTCCATTTGGGGACCCGTTTTACCAAAAGGAATGCAGAACTGGGTATGGTGGTGTAGGCCTGTAACTCCAGTACTTGGGAGGCTGAGACAGGAGGATCACAGGTTCATGGCCAATGCATAGTGACTTATGAAGGCCTTATTTCAAAAATAAAAAATAAAGCCGGGCGTGGTGGCACACGCTTGTAATCCCAGCATTTGGGAGGCTGAGACAGGAGGATCACGGCTCGTGGCCAGCCTCGGCTACTACACGAGGCCCTTTGCAACTCAGTGAAACCCTGTTTGAAAACAAATAATTAAAAATAGGGCTAAGGGTGTAGATCGGAGGTAGAATGCCCCTGGGTTCCATCCTCAGTGAAAGAAAGAAAGAAAGAAAGAAAGAAAGAAAGAAAGAAAGAAAGAAAGAAAGAAAGAAAGAAAGGAAGGAAAGAGAAATAACAAATAAAAATAGCTACACATGTAGCTCAGTGGTGGAGGGCCCCTGGGTTCAGTTCCCAGAACCGCCCTAGCAGGATCCAGGCCCAGGCAGTGAGGATCAGATGCCCAGCTCTTCAGCTCTCGGTGGCCAGCCTGGGCCTCCAGGGACGCCAGTCGGTAAATCCTACCATTTCATCCTTGAGTCATGGAATCCACGGGGCCTCTGCCACCAGGTGCGCTCCTGTGGCTCTCGAGCGGCCCGCCCTCCCGCAGACCGAGCTCGCCAGCCTATGGCTGATTCTCCTCCAGGTCCTGGGTCAGTCAGGAAGGCCCCTGGGGGACATTAAGGTCCAAAAGACTTGTTCCACAGACAGGGAGACTGAGGCTGGAGAAGGCCGTGACTCCACGTTAGACGGCTGGCGCTGGGCTGCCCTGGCCTGCTGGCCTCCGCACAATACCCACACCCAGCAAACACTGGGAGCTGCTGGGCTGCATGCATGCTGGGCTGGCTTTAATATCAGTGCTCAGTGGGGTGTGGGCTCCCCACAGCTCTCTGTGAGGTACTTTGGCAGAATTCCAAGACCCCCTCTCAAGTGAAGAAGCCACAGCTCAGCTTGTTTCAGGACTTCAGTCTCTTCCCTTAAAAAGCACTGTCAGCCTGGCGTGGCGGCGCATGCCTGCAATCCCAGTACCTGGGAGACCCTGTTTAAAAAATTAATTAAGCCAGGCATGGTGGCGCACGCTTGTAATCCCCGCACTTGGGAGGCTGAGACAGGAGGATCGTGCAGGTTCGAAGCCAGCCTCAACAACTTAGTGAGACCCTGGGTCCAAATAAAATATAAAATGGGTCTGGGAGTATAGCCCGAAAGTAGAAAGCCTCTGGGTTCTACCCCCAGTACCACAAAAAATAATTAATTAATTAATTAATTAAGCCAGGAATGGTGGCACATGCTTGTAATCCCAGTACTTGGGAGGCTGAGACAGGAGGATCACAGGTTCATGGCCAGCCTCAGCTACTTAGTGAGGCCCTCTGCAACTTAGTGAGACCCTGTTTCAAAATAAAAAGGAATAAAATAGGGCCAAGGGTATACGTTTGGAGGTAGAATGCCCATGTTATTCTACCCCCAGTATCACAAAAAATTAATTAACCAATTAATTCATTTTTGAAAAGGGCTTTTAAAAGGGGGTGAGGACAGCCACCCTCAGTCAGCAGTGAGACTTCCATTGACATCATGGGACCCTGTTTCAAAATACAATTAAGTGCTGGGCATGGTGGTGCACGCATGTAATCCCAGTACTTGGGAGACCAAGACAGGAGGATCGCAGGTCTTGAGGCCCCCTTCAACTTAGTGAGACCCTCCACAACTTAGTGAGACCCTGTTTCAAAATAAAATAATAAAATAGAGCTGGGGGTGTAGCTTTGGCGGTAGTATGCCCCTGGGTTCCATCCTCAGTACCAAAATAATAATAACAATCATCAAAATAATAACAACAATTAATAACAATATTATGATTAATAATGATTGTTAATAATAATAACAACAACCCAAAAAGCAGTGCTGGGGGAGTAGAAGGGCCCTGGGTTCAATCCCTAGGAATGAACAAATACACACACACACACACACACACACACACACACACACACACACACATTAGCACTGGGAGGGAGGGTTAGAGGAATAAGGACGGTGGACGCTATCAGGGTTTGTTGTGTGCATGTATGAAATTGTCACAATGAGACCCATTATTGTGTACAATTAGTGTACACTACTAATTGTACTAGAAGCACCATCATCATTATAGCTGCCCTTTGTGGGATGTTTACTGACGGCTGGGCACATGGGCTTCATAGACATGATCTGCTTCTGTCCCATCCAGAGCTCTGTGGGGAGGGTGTTTGCATCTCTACTTTCTACAGGAGACAAGCTCAGAGGGCTAAAGTAACTTGCACAATGCTGGGGGTGGTGGCACACACCTGTAATCCCAGTGCTTGGGAGGCTGAGGCAGGAGGATTTGCAAATTTGAGGACAGACTCAGCAATTTAGGGAGACCCCCATCAACTCGGCAAGCTATTTCAAAATAAAAAATAAAATAGGGCTTAAGGGTATTGCTCAGAGGTAGAATGCCCCAGGGTTCAACCTCCAGTATCACCAAAAAAAAAAAAAAAAAAAAAAAAATTAAAAAAATTAAAAATAAAGTAAGTCTGGGGATGTGGCTCAGAGATACAACATCCCTGGGCTCCATCCCTAGGACCAAAAACCCCAGCAACTTGCCCAAGTCCTGCATCTAGGACTCTTAACCCTAGCCTAATTTTTCCCCAGGAAGCTGGATCTAAACACTTTGTTTCATAATCAAAGATCTGGGGGCCCAGCCGGTGGAGGCTTGGGTGCAGGGCCCTGGGTTCCACCCAGCCCTGTGAACGAGGTGACACCCAGCTCACCCCTGAACGCTTGTTATTCTTTTCAGCGTGTCACCACCTGAAACTTAGCCCTCGGGAATGGACGCTGTGGTGGTCTTGTCACTGACCTCAGCTCCAAGGACCCCTGGGCTCAGCAGCCTAGGTCTGCATTGGTCCAGGAATCCCTGGCAGAAGCTCTTGCTGACACTCAGATTGCATTTCTGGGGGGGTGGGCAGTCTGAACCCATCACTGAGGCCCCAGGTGCTGGAGGCTGGAAGCGGCAGGCCGGCCCCTCGGGGCAGGGTCGGGGCAGGGTCTGAGGTTCCGGGCTGCCCTCCCTTTCCCGCCCCTGCACCCGGAGGGGATGGATTCTCCAGGGCCTCTGGTGGAGAGGTTCACCCATCCCCCGCTGTGTGATGGAGGAAACAGGCCCTCAGGGACGGAATCCCATCCAGGCAGGAATCTGTTTGGGAGCAATATTTTCACTCTGCCCAGTTGGGGGTGGTTGTGCTGTTCTCTGTTGGTAGGAAATCTATATATTTTTAATATAATACTGGAAATTAAACCCAGGGGCATTTTACCACTGAGCTATACTCCCCAATTCCTCCCACACTTTTCATTTTTTGTTTGTTTTGAAACAAGGTCTCGCTAGGTTGCTGAGTCTTGAGACACTGCAGAGACTGTCCTCAAACCCACAACCCTCCTGTCTCAGCCTCTCACGCACTGGGATTATAGACATGCTCCACCACATCCCGCGGGGCAACATTCGTTTGTGGGCCCTGTGGACAGTCTGTCTGACCCTCCGGGGAAGCCCTCCATGTCTAGCACAATCCGCACAGGTCCTGGGAACAGCGGTGTGAGTGTTCCCTGAAGAGCCCAGTTCCCTGCGCATCAGGGGCCCCAGGATTGACAGAGAAAAAAAGCGTTAGTCAGAGGGTCCTAGAGTTAGCAGGAGGGCTCTGCGTCCAGGGCTGGCCGAGTTCACCCAGCGGCAGGGTCAGGGGACATTGGTCCCACTCTCCCCTTGAAACAAGGTGTCCGCCTCTCTGCCCCTTGTGTGAACTTGGAAGCAAGCTGGCGTCTCTTGCCTGGTATGTAAGACAGTCAACCAGCAATCTTCTGAATTACACTGTTTTGAAACTTCCGAGAGACAAACACATAGGAGAAGAATTTTTAGAGCACGCCAGCTGCCAAGTGCCTCCTGTTTGTCCAGAGAGAAAAATTAAAAGTGTTTTAAAAGACCCATGGGCTGCCCTGCCAACCCTGTCTTTCCTGGCGACTTGGGTTCCAGATTCCGGGAAGTGCGGCTCCTCTGCCCGTGTCTGGTGCCTTGTCACAGGACGCAGAGTTGGCCCGCTCAGACGGCTTGCAGCTCTAAGTCTCACCCCAGAGTGTTCATTGGCATTAGCAAAAAAAGGCAAGCAGATCCAAGCCATTTAGGAAGTCCAGAGAGAAATGGGCCCTGCCCGGCATGATGCTGCAGTACTGGGAAGGCTGAGACAGGAGGCTCGCGGGTTCGAGGCCAGCCTCGGCAACTTAGCAGAGCCCTCGGCAACTTGGTGAGAACATGTTTCAAAATAAAAAATAAAATGGGGCTGGGGGTATAGCTCAGCGGTAGAATGCCCATGGGTTTAATTCTGAGTAACACACATGCACACACACACACACACACACGCACGCACGCACGCACACACGCACACGGACTCAGAGAGTTGCCTCTGATGCCAGTGCTGAAATTTAATCATAAACACTTGCCTATTTGGGGAGGGCATTCGGAGCGTGGCTGATTCCGACTCGGCCTGAACTGAACATCCCAGTTCTCTACCGGGAGCGTTTGCACGTGGCTATGTTTAACGCCCCTTCTAGTTGGGAGACGGTTTGCGTTTGATCCTCAGCAGGTGGGTCGGCAAAGCCCAGACGAGCTCTGGTCTCAGCCCGCACAGAGTGTCGGGGCAGCATCTGAGGCTGGATCAGAAAAACCAGTCAGTCCTACTCCCAGACAGCGCTTAATCAGGCGGCTCGGAACAGATGGGCAAGCCTCTGGAGTCTCCAGTTTGCATCTCCCTGCATTTCTCTGTGTAACAGGCTCTTAATCCGGAAGCTCACTCCTTCCCTTCAGAGTATCTTGAGTGCTTGCTAAGTACCAGGACGGTGGCGGCCTCACTGGACCCTCCCAATGACTTTTTCTTGAGTATGTGTCCTATGGCAAGGCACAGTACTAAGGATTTTATAGACATTATCTCTTACAATCTTCACTAGTCTTATTTCTATTTTTTTGTTTGTTTGTTTTTTGTGGTACTGGGGATTAAACCCAGGAATATTCTAACACCAAGCTACACATTTACCCTATTTTAATTAAATTAAATAATTAATTATTTATTTTGGTGGTACTGGGGTTCCTGAAAGCCCTTCTACCTCCAAGCTATATTCCCAGACCTATTTTAGTATTTTTTTTATTTGGAAACAGGGAATCTTAAGCCAGCGTGACTGGCTTTGAACCAGCGCGATCCTCCTGTCTCCGCCTCCCAAGCATGGGATTACAAGCGTGCGCCACCATGCCTGGCTTTTTTTTTGGTTGGTACTGGGGTTCCTGGAAGCCCTTCTACCTCCGGGTTACACTCCCAGACCTATTTTATATTTTTTATTTGGAAACAGGGTCTCTTAAGCCAGCAAGGCTGGCTTCGAACCTGCGTGATCCTCCTGTCTCTGCCTCAGAGGGACATAGCTTGGAAGGGTTGGGGACATAGCTTGGAAGTAGGATGCCTCTGGCTTCAATCCCCAGTACATAAGGGGGGGAAAAAAAGGATAAAAAAGAAAGTTGTACCTGACATCTTAGAAGAGAAATGTTGGTTTGGGCTCATGGTTTTTAAGGTACAGTCCATGGTTGTCCAGTCCATGGCAGCAGGGCGAGGCCAGAGAAGTTACTTAGCTCAAGGCAGGCAGGAAGCAGAGAGGGAGGGGTCCAGGGACAGGTACAGTCTTCAAGGCTACACCCCCGGTTCCCCCCCCAGCCATGCCCCGCCTCTGGACCTTGCTGTGTTGAGGACCAAACTTTCCACACATGAGCTTTTGGTGGGGCATTCCAGATCCCTCACACTGAGTTCGGTCTTGGCTTTTCTGTTTCCAAACCGAGCTGACTTTATAAGCAGAGGGGAATGTAACATGGCTGTTGAAAACCCCGCTGCTTCTTTTTTGAACTGGATTTCATAGTAGGGATGATGTGAGGGGCCCGGAGAGAAAGATGAGGTGTTGAGGTCTGAGCCCAAGACCACCTAAGAACTCTCTTTGAAAAGGGTTGGAAAATAATAACCTGTCCCCAAAAGGGACAGCGCTCGGTGCAAACCTTTATTTCATTCATTCATAAACAATCACTCTACGGGGCACCGGGGATTCCGAATCAACGATACACACTGCAAATGGAGTGAGGGGGAGCGGAGGGGAGAAGGGGGCTCAACTGGGAGCCGGGGCGGGAAGGACATGGCTTCTCAAGGGCGATGGAACTTGGCGCACGGCTGGCCAGTCTCCTCTTGGCCCCCAGATGGCCGCGCTCTGGATTTTCCTCTGACCTCTCCTCGTCTTCTCGTCTCCTCTCTCAAGAGTCAACATTTCCAGGCTCCAGCGTGGGGCCACCATCTCTCCTGTTTTTCTTTCCCTGGGTGATTTCTTTCATTTCCATAGTACTACACCCCTTCCATACACAATTCCTCCGATGGCGGGCCAGCCCGCCAGGCTCTGTAAACCCTGAACTTGAATGTCCACCTGCCCACCCGTCATCTCTGCTTCAGATTTTACAGACAAGGACGAATGAACATGTCCAAGTGGGAGCCCAGGACTCATCCCCAAGCCAGCTCCTCTTCCAGCCTGCCTCAGGCAAGGCCGCCGTCGTCCACTGGGCTGTTCTTGTTTATTTCTCTCTCTTGAGGCCTCCATTGCTGGACACATCCTGTGTATCATTTGGTGTGTGATGATGCACCGTGTACTGTTTCACTCCAGAAATGTACTGTGTCATGTTTAAATCGGGTTGTACATATTCCTCAGTCATTGATCATTTTTTTTAAGTCTTTTTTATTTTTGTTTATTTATTTATTTATTTGTGGTACTGGGGTTCCTGGAAACCCTTCTACCTCTGGGATATCTCCCAGACCTATTTATTTATTTATTTATTTATTTATTTATTTATTTATTTATTTTAATTTGGAAACAGTCTCTTAAGCCAGCGCGGCTGGCTTCAAACCTGCGCGATCCTCTGCCAAGCGCGGGGATTACAGGCGTGTGCCACCACGCCCGGCTATTGATCATTTCCTTGCGGGAAAAACTTTCCAGATCCTTTTTTGTTCCCCCAATATGTTCTGTTCCCCAAATATTTCCATCCTTTCTCGTAGTGGTTTTCATCCTTTTCCAAGTAATTTCTTCCTCCTTTTTGACATGTGCTGCACGCACACCATAGTGTGCAATAGAACCCGGCGCGCCCTGCTCTTCTCTAACTGGAACTTGGTACCACTGACCAAGCTCTCTTTATCGCCCTCCTTCCCCCACTGGCCCTGGCCTCCTCCGATAATAACCACCATGCTACTCTCGATTTCTATGAGATTCAGCCACTTTTTCCTTATTTAGCTTTTGTTTCTGTTTTTGTTTTATTTATTTATTTATTTATTTTTGCGGTACTGGTGATGGAACCCAAGGGCATTCTATCTCCGAGCGACACCCTCAGCCCTATTTTTTATTCTTTATTTTGAAACAGGGTCTCTCTGAGTTGTAAAGGGCCTCGCTAAGTAGCTGAGGCTGTCCATGAACCGTGATCCTCTGGTCTCAGCCTCCCTAATGCTGGGATTTGCGCCACCACGCCCAGCTTGTTTTATTTATTTATTTATTTATTTATTTATTTATTTATTTATTTATTTATTTATGTTGGTACTGGGGATGGAACCCTTCTACCTCTGGGCTACACTCCCAGACCTATTTTTTATATTTTATTTGGAAACAGGGTCTCTTAAGCGAGGCAGCGAGGCTGGCTTCGAACTTGCGTGATACCAGTGTGCCACCACACCCGGGTTATCAGATTCTGTTTCCCAGATATTATCATCCTTCTTATCATGCTTTTAATTTTTTTTATCTTGTCTTTTCCCCTTGGGACTCAACTTTTGTGTCCATTTAACAGTAAGCCTTCCCCAGACTGTTTGTTTGTTTGTTTGTTTGTTTTTGCAGTACTGGGGATGGAACCCAGGGGCATTCTACCTTTGAGCTACACCCTCAGGCCTATATTTTTATTCTTTATTTTGAAAAAGAGCCTCACTGAGTTGCAAAGGGCCTCACTGCAAGTGTGCGCCCCCACACCCGGCTTCCCAGACTGCTATGGAAGCATTTCCCAGGCCATTCTCCTCCATGCAGCCCACCTTTCCACTCACTCACGTAGCCATCCCAAAATATCTGTGTACCTGCAGCGTGCAGATTGCTTCCTTGCTTGTAAATGTGGTAGAAGTGAAGTGGGTGGGGCCTAGTTTGTAAAAGACCTGGCTCATTTCCCCCTGAGCAGGGCATTGTGGGAAGCCCAGGGGCAGGAGAGCCCGAGAATGGAGTAGCTCCCGCAAGCACATGTCCGGAAGGCGGGCCACCTGAACCAGGAGGTAACTGGAGTCCCTGGAAACCCTTTAGAGCTGCTCCCGCTCTCTCCTGCATTAGTGGTGCATCAGTACACTTTCCTTCTGAGCTCCCGTGTGACCATCGCATCCTTCCCAACACAGGCAGGGCTCTTATTAACTGGGCAGACCTCTTGCCATCACAAGCCTTTGTGACTTACGTTAGAACCCACTCCTCGGCTCTACTTAATTATTCACGAACAGATCCTCTCCGAGAGGATATTGGTAGAAACGTTTCCTAAAAACCCGATCTCATGTCGAATTTCGTTTATTTAATCTATTTTCCCCTCTTCTTTTTTTTTCTCCCCAGGAGAAAATAATGAATATCAAAGGAAAAGTAATTCTGTCGATGCTGGTTGTCTCAACGGTGGTTGTTATGTTTTGGGAATATATCAACAGGTAATTAATTCTAAAACCCGATAAAATAATGTTGATGCTGCTGCTTTCACTGTGCTCCTGGTATTGGCCAGGTTAGCAAGTAGAATTAAAACTAGGCTCACCAGGCGTGGCGGCGCACGCTTGGAATCCCCGCGCTTGGGAGGCGGAGACAGGAGGATCACGCAGGTTCGAAGCCAACCTCAGCTACTTAGTGAGGCTCTCAGCAACTTAGTGAGACCCTGTTTCCAAATAAAATATAAAATAGGTCTGGGAGTGTAGCCCGGAGGTAGAAAAGCCCCTGGGTTTCACTCCTAGTACCACACACACACACACACACACACACACACACACACACGGGAGTTCCACTGAGCCAGTATTTCTAAATCCTAGATTATCTTTAAAATCACTCAAGCCAGGTGTAGTGGCCCAAGCCTGTATTCCCAGTACTTAGTTTGAGCCCAGAAAATTGTAGGTTCAAGGACAGCCTTAGCAACCTAGTGAGACTCTGTTTTAAAATAAAACATGAAAAAGAGCTGGGGTGTTGCTCAGAGGTAGAATACCCCTGGGTTCAATTCCTAGTACCTCCTTCTCCCCCCCCAAAAAAAAAAAAAAAAAAAAAAAACCAAAACTCACCAGATTCACAAGTCACAAGTAACTAACTTCTGGGTAATTAATTATTTTCCTCCCTACTATGTTAGAGAGAGCAGGGTCCCGAAGGAAGCCCGGAATGTAATTGTAAGTCATTTATATGATCAGATGTAGAAATTACCTTTGCGAAATTTCAAGCAGGAATTCTATGAGAAATCCACCCTGAATTTTGCAATCTTAATATATTTGTAGAGTTTTATGGAACAACTCAAGTTGTTGACTTTTGCTACAAAAATACACACCAAGTGGCTGGTGATTCATTTGTGCCTGGCTGAAACTTTTGGGTCTGTTTAACTCCGGAAAGCAGAAGGGCTTTAAATATTTTTGATTTTTCAAGTTTATCTGTGGATTCAAGTACACGAACCGCCTCTGTGCTTTTTGAAACTATAGGGTCAATTGGAGAAGTTTCTGACTAAAAGAACGCTCCACGCACAGCTACAGAAATGCAGCTACAGATATCTGTGGCTTAGAAGAGGATGGAAGAGTTGGGTGTGGTGGAACATGCTTGTAATCCCAGTACTTGGGAGTCTGAGATGGGAGGATCACAGGCTGAAAACTAGCCGAAGGCAATTAACGAGGCCTTCTGCAACTCAGTGAGACCCTGTTTCCAAATAAGAAATAAAATCTAGTGGAAGGTGTAGTTTAGAGGTGGAATGCCTCTGGGTTCAATCCCCAATCACACACACACACACACACACACACACACACACACACACACACACACCAGAGATGACAGAAAAGGTCAGACTTCAGTTCAAAAAGCCCAGTGTGCAGAGCTATTGCAACACCATTAATATTTTCTTGATGAAGTGTTTTAATGCCCTCAAGTTTAAGACAGTGGCCTGGATTAACATGTGAATATCTCAATTATTATATTCTAAGACTTGATGCACCAGCAGGCCTGTGTCTTGGCTATTTATTTAAAAAGTGTTAGGTGCTCGTGGTAAAGAGACAAGAGAGACCAGGAATCGCGGTAAGAGTTTTAATGTGGTCCTCTCGGGGATGGACCTCCCAGAGACCTGTGGGCCCCTCCGAGGCTGAAGGGAAAATGCCTCTCTTTTAAGGCATATGTCTTGGGGGTGGGACTATGCCGATATCATATCGCCTAGCAGAGTCTCCTCCTCCTTCTCCAGGGTTCCGACCCTGCGGGAAAAGGGGGAGGACCCGACTTGTCAAAAAGGAAGTGCGACTTTAAGTATATCAATAGCAGGAGGAATTTTCCAGAAATGCAGAAACAGTCTTTTTGAGATGCGAACATATCTAACCACTTCTAGAAACTTCTTTTGTTTCATTCTGAATACTTTTACGAAAAACACAACCAGCTAGAGTATGACCAAGCTAAAAGTCTGGAAACTAGGTCTCTTGAGTTGAGGACACTAGTTCAGAGAAACGATGACTCCGAGAGGTAAGTGTGGGGCCCCTGGGGCTCCCTCAGACACTGGAGGTCCAGGAAGTGGTCAGGTGTAGAGGAGGCGGCCTGGGCTGGTCCTGTCCGACCACGCACCTGCTCCGTGTTCTCAGGCAAGTTACTCCACCTCTGTTCTTAAGCTCCCTTCCCTTTACAGATGGGGTTCATGTGACCAGCCTCACAGGGTAGTCAGGAGGACTATATATGTTTTTGTGTATAAAGCAGTCAGTAAATGCACCCTCTTTCACAGCTTGCTGGTTCAGATGCCAGCAGTTGGGGGCTTTGCTAACAGGAATTTATTTATTTATTTATTTATTTATTTATTTATTTATTTTGTGGGTCTGGGGATGGAACCCGGGGCATTTGACCTCTGAACTACACCCACTGCCCTATTTTTTATTCTTTATTTTGAAACAGGGAGGGAGCTAAGTTGCAGAAGACCTCACTAAGTAGCCGAGGCTGTCTGCGAACCGCGATCCTCTGGTCTCAGCCTCCCGAATGCTGGGATTAAAGCGTGTGCCACCACGCCTGGCTCCGACAGGAATTTATTTCTCATGGTTCTAGTGGTTGGGGCAGTCCAAGGTGCCTGTTGACTTAATCTCCAGGTGAGGGCTCTCCTTCTGGCTTGCAAATGATCGATGCCCTTTTTCTTGTGTCCACGCATGAGGGAGAGCGAGCAAGTTACAGTCTCTCCCTCTTCTAACTAAGGACACTAATTCCATCATGGGGTCCTGTTCGTGTGACCTCATCTAAACCAAGTTAACCGCCCAAAGGCCCCACCTCCAATACCATCGTCCCGGAGACCAGGCTTCAACATACAAATTTGGGGGAATACAAATATTCACTTCATGTTAGTCACCGCCATCACCTTCATTCTGAGGGCCTAAACAGGACTGGGGGGTTTTGGCAAATAGAAGGAAGAACCCTGACGATCAGAAAAGTCCAACAGAGGAATAAGTGCCCCTTGGGGTTTCCGCCGGGGTTGGAATACTTCCTGGATGACCATCTATCTCTGACTTTCATGCCTGATTGGGTAACTTCAGTTCTTCCGATGTGCGGAATCCACTTGGCGGCCTGCGAGTGGTTTCGGAGGGGGCAGCTCTCTCCCTCTTGTGAAGCGGCCATGTGGTGGGGAGCTGAGGACACGGACCGCAGAGCAGAGGGCAGGACTGAGCTCCCAGGAGCAGGCGAGGACCCCCGGCCCAAGGGAGGATCGACACCTTGGCATGGCCTGAAGCAACGATCATTTCTCTAATTGTCCCAGAGATTATATCAAGAGGAGGGACGAGCCGAGTGAGGCTCAGGACTCGGGCCAGCGTCTCTGCACAGAAGTGCGGAGCAACCTAGTATGACAAGTTCCATCACTTTGGTTCCCAAGATGTCTCCCAAGCCAGTGGCTGCCCGGGCCACTGCCCAACTGGTCTCCTGCATCTTCTCTTATGCTCCCGCAGTCTCCGTGCAGTGAGCTTTGTCAGACGCTGCCCCCTGCTCTGTTTAAAACTCTTCAAGGGCAAAATCCCCAGCAGGTCCAAGCAAACTCTGGTTTCTGCTACTTCTCTTCCATTTCTTTGTACAGTACCTCTTTTTTTTCTACCTCAGGGCCGTTGCATATGATTTTCTCGTCTTTGACACTCTTCCCATTTCCTCTTTGCCCGGCAAACTCCTATTCATCCTTTAGAACCCGGCTAAAATATCAGCCTCTCCTCCAGGGAGCCTTTAAGGTCCTCCTGAGAAATGTTTCTGTTTGTTCTCTCTGTATATAGAGCACATTTTGGAGTAGATAGTCATGGAGCTAGGTGATGATAAGGTCTGCCTTCCTGACTGCACCTCACGCCCCACAAGGATGAGGACTGCACCTGCCTTGGCCAATGGCGTACACCCCGCGCTCGACCTGTAGCACCCAGCAAGTGTCTGTTGAACGACTAGGTAGAGGTGACCCACTCAGGGGTCAGGCCCAGGCCTGCAGATGCCGCAAGACAGCCTCCCTGCCTCCGTTAGGCAAATGCCTGTGGGGTTGCTGGGGAGAAGGCTGTGAGTTGGGTGTGGCACTAAGATCTATGGTGGATGCTCTGTGTTTTGGGAGAAGATAAATCTTAAATGAGTGATGGCCAAGCCAGGGTATTTCCACCTTCCAAGGTCTTCACCACCAAGATTCCTGAGTAGGAAGCAGGAAAGGACCCATCTGTGAAGCCTCTTGTCCCTCAGTGAAGCCATCCCTGGTCCCGGAGAGCTGACCGTCTTTAAAAACAAACAACTCAATCAATCGTGCCCTTTTCTTTTTTCAGTAGGGGATGGAACCCAGGGACATTCTACCTCTGAACTGTACCCCCAGCCCTATTTTTTATTTTGAAATAGGGTCTCACTGAGTTGCAAAGGGCCTCACTAAGTAGGAGCTGAGGCTGTCTTCAAACCTCCTGTCTCAGCCTCCCAAATGCTGGGATTACAAGCGTGCGCCGCCACGCCCGGCCTTCCATGTGTCTTGAGGTTGGTTCCCCAGATACCTCCTTCCCCAGGGGAGCATGAGAATTCCTATTCTCCCTTATGTCTCAAAGGAAGGTGGGAAACTGGATGGAGCTAAAACCTGGGCTCTCAGCTCCGCCCAGGGCCCAGTGCTAATGGATACAAAGCAGCCTTTGTGGGAATTAAAAGTAACATGATATGTTTTTATTTCTTGTTTGCTTTCAGCCCAGAAGGCTCAATCTTGTGGATCTATCACTCAAAGTAAGTGTGATGAGTTTGGGTTATCTCATGGATATCTCTTCTGCCTGTTTTTGCCCCCTCTCTGGTCTGTCTGTCCACACACCAGGCATCCATGGGCCCCAGGCCAGAGTCGGAAGGGGAGTCCTTGGCGATCTGGTCTGTCTTCCTCCAGTCCCCAGACTTGTGTTTTTCCCTTGGCCTCTTTAATGACATCATGTGAGGAACATCTCTGTCTTGTTGATAAAGAGAACCCGGGAAGATAGTGTCCGTTATTCCGCCCCGTAATGTTGTCTACAGAGCCATGAAGAAATTGCTCTGAAAATAAGAAATCAGGCAAAAAGTGTGGAACGCTTGATGAAGTAGTATGTATCTTTTTAAAAAATTTTAAGTTATTGTTAAAAACCGAGAGCCAGGTGTGGTGGCACACACCTGTAATCCTCATACTTGGGAGGCCAGGAAGATGCAGGTTTGAGTCCAGCCTCAGCAACACAGTGAGGCCTCCAGAAACTCACTGAGACTGCGTCAAAATAAAAAAGGACTGGGGGTGTAGATCAGAGGCAAAAATCACCCTTGGTTCAATCAAATCACTCTTGTTCAATCCCCACTATAAAAAAAGAAAGGAGAGAGAGAAAGGAGAGAGAGAGAGAGAGAGAGAGAGAGAGAGAGAGAGAGAGAGAGAGAGAGAAGGAGGGAGGGAAGGAGGGAGGGAGGGGGAGAGAGAAGAGAAGAGAGGGGAGAGAGGAGAGGGAGAGAGAGAGAGAGAGAGAGAGAGAGAGAGAGAGAGAGAGAGAAGAGGAGAGAGGAGAGAGGAGAGAGAATATGAATAAATTGAGAGATATAAAACCCTTATTTTCCCATCTTCAGCTTGGCTGCCAGGAAGCTCAAAGCACATCTTGTTTGTAACTGCTTGTTCTGGCCCCAGCCTTCATTTCTGATATAATTGTCCCCTGGTATTACACCCTGGCTTTAATCTTTTAAGCCATGGGACCTGGGTGACTTGCACAAAGCCACTCAGCTAAAACCTCAGCTGTGAAGTTGATAAAGGTTAAACTTTTATTTGGGCTGACCAAGGTGACATGAAAATACACACCTGGGTGACTAAGCCAGTGCTTTCTCTTTCTGTTCCCTCTGTCTTTCGTTTTTGTGTTGTTCATTCTTGCTGTGTCCTGAGCCATCCCAGGTCCTGGAAGTAGGTGGGCTGTAAGACAGCCGGTTCGGGAGTCACCCTGACATCTTATCTGTCCAACCGAAGGGCACTGGTTTCTCCTCCAGAGGGCCTCCAAGTGGTTGGCTAAGGGGGCTTTTAACCAGCGTCCTCAGCTTCCTGTCCACTGATCCTTAGATTCCCTCAGGCCATCTCTGCCAGCCTCTGTAGTGACCTGAGTTCCTAGTTTAGCAGAGGTAACTCCTGGGAGGTCGTGCACGCCTATAACCCAGTACTTGGGAGGTTGAAACCAGAGGATCACAAATTTGAGGGCAGTCTGCAGTAACTTAGTGAGACTCTATTGTAAGTATTAAAAAATAAAGTAGGGCCGGAAGTGGATCTCAGAGGTTGAACACCCCTATGTTCAATCCCCAGGACCACCACCACCACCAAAAAAAAATAAAAAGATTCTTGGAAACATGTGTTGATTTTTCATTCAGATTCCAACTCATCAACAATAATTTGTGGTTTATCAAGCTCTGATACATATGCTATTTCATTCAGCCTGAAGAATTCCTTTTGTGAGAGGTTTATTATTGTTACTTTATTTATTTACTTAGTTATTTTTTGTGGGCGTGAGGATGGAACCCAGGGACATTCTACCTCCAAGCTCCGCCCCTAGCCTTATTTTTTAATTATTTATTTTGAAACAGGGTCTCACTGAGTTGCAAAGGGCCTCACTAAGTAGCTGAGGCTGTCCACAAACTGTAATCCTCTGGTCTCAGCCTCACAAATGCTGGGATTACAAGCATGTGTCACCACACCCAGCTCTTAATATTGTTTTTAACTACTCTTTTCCGAGGACAAAGTTGAAATTCACAGAGGGAAAAATGTGCTCTCAGAGTCACACAACTTAGTGAGTGGTAGATCCAGGCAAGACTCAGGTTTATGTGTGAATGTCCCCTCCCCCTTCCTTTCTCCCCTCCCTGCCCTGCTGGGGCTCAGCTGAGTGCAGGAGAGGGGGGGCTCACAGGGAGGGGAAGAGAGGACCTTTAGGAGCATCCTCTCCCATTCAGCTGGACAGTTTCACTTCTGTTTGTTTTATGAATTGGTAGCTTAAAATTAACTTTTTTTTTTTTTTTTAAAAATAGTGATATCTACCATTAAAAAAAAAAAAAGATTTGGAAACTCCCCCAGTGCGGGGACTGCCTCATTTTCTAAAAGTGTTTATGTTCTTTTTCATTCTTAGAAACCCAGAAGTTGGTGAGAGCAGCGCTCAGAAGGGCTGGTGGTTTCCGAGCTGGTTTAACAATGGGTAAGGCCGGCAGGAGGCCATGTCTGTCTGAGCATCCGTTTAAAATGGCTCCTGTCACCACCTTCTCACGCACTCATCTTTTTTTCTCACTGAAATCATGCAAGGAATCTAGTATGTGGGTAGACTAGGAAATTTAATTTCCAGTTAACTTAATTTGGGCGGATGCTTAAAGAGCCAGAGAGACAGTCATAAATTGAAATGTTCTTAGGAGGGTAGTTGTACCGATTCTCCCCGCCACCCCCTGAAATAACCCAAGGATTACTAGGTCATTAAATCACTCACTAGCGACTAGGAAGGATGATAAGAAAGGTGAGTACTAGCCAGGCATGGTGGCACACACCTGTAATCCCTGTACGTGGGAGGCTGAGACGGGAAGATCAAAAGTTCCAGGCCAGCCTCAGCAATTTATCAAAACTTTCTTTAAAAAAAAAAAAAATAGCCGGGCGTGATGGTGCATGCTTGTTTACCCCGAGCTTGGGAGGCGGAGACAGGAGGATCACGCAGGTTCAAAGCCAGCCGCGCTGGCTTAAGAGACCCTGTTTCCAAATAAAATAGGTCTGGGAGTTTAGCCCGGAGGTAGAAGGGCTCCCAGGAACCCCAGCACCACCAAAGAAATAAAAAATACAAAAATAATATAATAAAATAAAATGGGGTTGGGAGTGTAGCTCAGGGGTAGAACACCCCTACGTTCAATCTCTAGAACCACGAGAAAAGAAAAGAGAGGTGCATCGAATGCGCACGTAAAGTCCATCCTCTGGACAAATGCCTAGCGCCTGCGCCCCTCCGGCCGCGCCCTTGCTGCCCTGGTCGCTCCCTCAGGACGCAGTTCGTGAGCTGTTAACCTTGCAGTCCTGCCTTACTGGCTTGCTTTCCTTTATATTTAGGACCCACAGTTATCAGGAAGAGGAAGAAGAAGATGTAGAAAAAGGAAGAAAAGAGGAACAAAGAGAAGAAGACAAGGAGGAAGAGCTTCAGCTATTGGACTGGTTCAATTATAAGTAAGAAGGAAGCCTTTGTCCATGGGCTGTAAATCCATAGCCCAGCGGGAGGCGGCGGGGCCGGTAGGCATCTGAGAACGTCCCGGTGCGGGAGACAGGGTCTCAGCCTGCCCGAGACCTGTAGCAATGGACTTTGGATAATAAACTGAGACCTGGGGACTTTGAACCAAGTGGATTGGGCAACGAAATAATAACTCTGGTCACAACTGACGGTGGTGAACAGATGAATCATAAAATTCATCTGTTGTGATGAGTTTGGGAAAGAGGGTTGGAAAGAGACTGATAGGATCACGGAGTGTTGTGGAAAGCCACAGGAGCTGGAGTCGGGGCGGGAAAGCTCTCTGAGAGACAGTTAACTCATCTATAAAGTGGGAATGAAGACTTGAAAAAAAGTCATGAGGCTGTGAATTCATCATTAAGCAAATGTTTACCCAAACTTAGCAAGTTCTAGCTGATGTTTCTCAAAGTGCCGGTCACTATCCATTCCTGTGTTCAGAAACTAGTTTACTGGGCCCAAGCTGGCTTTTTTATTAAATTGAACCAGAAGATCAAAGGGCATCATGTGAAGTCAGGATAAGTCTTGCTTAGTAAGAGTTCTGTTACTTTCTTTCTTTCTTTTTTTTTTTTTTTGGTGGTACTGGGGGTGGAACCCAGAGGCTTTCTACCTCCGGGCTATACTCCCAGACCTTTTTTATATTTTATTTGGAAACAGGGTCTCACTAAGTTGCTGAGAGCCTCACTAAGTAGCTGAGGCTGGCTTCGAACCCGTGCGATCCTCCTGTCTCCGCCTCCCAAGCGCGGAGATTACAAGCGTGCGCCACCACGCCCGGCCTTAAAAGTTCTGTTTCTGTATATATGCGTATGTGCATTGCAGTTGGTTGTGATGTAAAATATATTTCCCCCGAGTTAAGATCAAAGTAAACATGGTGTCAGGCACAGCATTGGGCACAGGAGACAGAAGAAATTTCTCAACCTGGTTATATTCTGAACTTCTGTTCAGGGTCTTGGGTCTGGGGGTGTAGCCCAGTGGTAGGGTGTGTTATATAAGGCTCTGGTTTCAACTGCCACCAAGAAATAAAGTTGTTGGTGGTCTCATAGGGACATTAGGCATGAAACTAGTATTTGCCGCGGTTGGTAAGGGGTGTGAGTGGCCGACTGGAAGGATGTGGTTTGGGGACAGAGGTGGGGAGACAGTCGCTGTGTGACTATGAGCCCTGAAGGACTGGTGGGTCATGATGTCATTGACTAGGAAAGGAAGAGACACAGCTGCTGAGTTGGGGACATGAGGAGTTCCATGAGGGATGTATGGGGCTTCTGCCCAGAGGGTCCCAGGTACCCATGCGCGGAAGATAGAGCAGGAGACATAGGGCGAGGTGTTTTCAGGGCAATTGGAAGTGGGATCTGTGGGCAAGGACCAGGCCACCCGGGAGGGGAGAGGCTCTCTGACATGGACATAGGCTTTTAAACAGTTACGGGAGGAAGAGACCTCTCGGAAGGAGCAGGACCCGCTTTGGAGGCAGGAAGGGGTCAGGAGAGAGGAGTGCCTGCTCCGTGTGGACGATCTTGGGCTCTGGGAAGACTTGGATGTGTGGTGGCAAGTTTACCTATTGTTTTGGAATAGGAGGTCCATGCTAGCGTGGAAGGATGGGGCTCTTGGCCTCGTGAGAGTCATTCAGGTAGCTGGACGATAAGGTAGCCATCTCTAGGTGCTAAATTATGCCTTGAAATGGGAAAGAGTGGAATGGAATCTTCTTTCTTTCTTCCCTTTTCTTTTTTTTTTTGTTTTTGTTTGTTTGTTTGTTTGTTTGTTCTGGGAATTGATTTGGTACATGTGTTACCTTGCCTGACTTGGAAGAATTTATTTATTTTTATTGTAGTGCTCAGGATTGAACCCAGGGGCATTCTATTTCTGGGCTACACCCCCAGTCCAATTTTTTATTATTTATTTATTTTTGCAGTACTGGGGATGGAACCCCGGGACATTCTACCTCCAAGCTACATACCCAGCCCTATTTTTTAGTCTTTTTGTGTGTGTGTGTGTGGTACTGGGGGATAGAACACAGAGGCTTTCTACTTCTGGGCTATACTCCCAGACCTGTTTTTTTGTATTTTATTTGGAAACAAGGTCTCACTAAGTTGCTGAGAGCCTCACTAAGTAGCTGAGGCTGTCTTCGAACCTGTGTGATCCTCCTATCTCAGCCTCCCAAGCGCTGGGATTACAAGCGTGCGCCACCACGCCCCTGGCTATTCTTTATTTTAAAACAGGGTCTCATTGGGTTACAAAAGGGCTCACTAAGTAGCTGAGGCTGGCCACGAACCATGATCCTCCTGTCTCGGCCTCCCATATGCTGGTATTCCAAGCATGCGACACCATGCCTGGCTTTATTCTTTATTTTGAAACAGGGTCTCACTAAGTAGTAGAGGTTCTCACTAAGTAGCTGAGGTTGGCCGTGAACCCAGATCCTCCTGTCTCAGCTTCCCAAGTACTGGGATTACAAGTGTGCACCGCCACATCCAGCTAAGAATTTTGTCTTAATGTGCCCTTTTAGATTAGGGGGAGGGGGCCCCCAAGGCACATGCAGGTAGATGAGCACCCTCTGAGGAGGGTGGGGCAGTTTTACTGCGTCCTGGTGCTTTGCTGAGTGGGATCTGGGAGTTGGGGCCAGGGCTGAATTACTAGAGGGAGAGAGGAGAGTCAGACATGGGTTACCAGCTGTCTCTCTCCACACTCCCAAGTACACAGCTGGGCTTTACCTACATGTAATGACAAGCAGATATTTAAACAATATTGGTTAGAACCAGCATCAAATGCAAGCTTGTACAGGGCACTGAAGTCCATTTCTTGCATCAACAAATGACTGAAAGAAAGGATGAAGCTGGGCGTGGTGGCGCTCGCCTGTAATCCCAGCATTCAGGAGGCTGAGACAGGAGGATTGCGCAGGTTCGAAGACAGCCTCAGCTACTTAGTGAGGCCCTTTGCAAGTCAGTGAGACCCTGTTTCAAACTAAAGAATAAAAAATAGGGCTGGGAGTGTCGCTTGGAGATAGAACGCCCCTGGGTTCCATCCCCAGTACTGCAAAAGAAAGAAAAATAGAAGAAAGGAAGGAAGAAAGGAAAGAAAGAAAGAAAGGGAGGGAGGGAGAGAGGAAGGAAAGAAAGAGTAAATGTCTTTCATGTCAAATTTCCCTGTTTTCTAAAGTACCCCAGCCACATCAGAGCATGCCGGGCATCTACATCCACATCCAGAGCTCTTGGCTGCGCAGGCCACTCCCTCTTTCTCTTCTTTTCCGTCTCTTTTCTCACCCTCCTTGGTAGGAGTCTCTCCCTCTTTCCAGGCACCGGACGTAAATAAGAGCTTTAGGCTAAGCGTAGCACCAGCCTTTCTCATCTTCTTACAACACCCGCTCTCCCAGTCCTGCGCCATCAGACACCTCCTGCAAGTGGGTGACGCCCACATTTGAGTCTCTGGTCCAGGTCTTTCCTCTGAGTCCCGACATGTATCTACCTGCCCGCCCGCCCGGCATCCCTGCATGTCTCCAGAGAGCTAAAAAGATTTCTCAACTGCGCCTCACCCTGCTCTTCTTTTCAGTTTCCGTCTGAAGCCAGAGTGCTGGAGACTTCTGCTTCGTCCACCCGCCATCTAATTCACTCTGTCAACGCTGGCTCCCAAATCCTTCCCACGCCGCTTCCTTCTCTCCCTGCACACCTCCTCTGCCTGTTCCTTGCCGACTGTCCAGCACACTGTTGCTTAAGAAGTGATACATGTTCCAGGGATTCACTTTTTTTTTTTTTTTTTTTTTTTTTGGCGGTACTAGGAATGGAGCCCAGGAGCAGTCTACTCCGAACTACTCTCACAGCCCTATTTTTTTTATTCTTTGATTTGAAACAGGTTCTCACATTGCAGAGGGCCTCACTAAGGAGATGAGGCTGGCTGTGAACCTGTGGTCTTCTTGTCTCAGCCTCCCAAATACTGGATTACCAGTGTGCACCACCATGCCCAGCTTTTTTTTTTTTTAACCTACTGCATGATTCATGGGATTTTAAGACTTCCTCTAACCAATCCTTAGGTACCACAATGTACCCATAAATAAAGACATAAAATTTAAAAGTTACCAATAATTCAGGGCTATGTGTTTTGCTTACGGAGGCCCTATCGTTTTTCAGGAAGCTTTTGGCCTGCACTGATGGAATGGTATCTGGTTGCACGGCTGAGTGCCATGTTTGGAAGGAAGGCCTTGGAGCAGCTCTTGCTAGCACTTTGCCCTCTTTTAGAGCCCCAAGTTTGTGATGGTGGGCATCTCTGGCAGGAGACCTGGTCAAAGATGAGCTTTAGCACAGGTACAGGCTGCCCTCAGCTGCTTTTCTGTGAGGTTGGGACTTGGGGTTTTGTTTTGCTTGGTTTTTAGTACTGGGGATTGAACCCAGGGCCATTCTTCCTCTGAGCTACAGCTACAGCCCTCATTTATTTTTTATTTTGAGACAGGGTCTGGCTAAGTTGCCGAGAGTCTCACTAAATCGCTGAGGCTGACCACTGTTTTTGTTTTGTTTTTGTTTTTGTGGTACTGGGGATGGAACCCAGGGGTATTCTACCTCTGAGTTATACCCCCAGCCCTATTTTTTATTCTTTGTTTTGAAACAGGGTCTCACTGAGTTGCGGAGGGCCTTACTCAGTAACTGAGGCTGTCTGTGACCCACGATTCTCCTGTTTCAGCCTCCCAAATGCTGGGATTACAAGCGTGCGCCACCACGCCCGGCCTGGCCATTGTTTTGATCCTCCTATTCCAGCCTCCCAAGCACTAAGATTACAGGCATGCGCCACCACACCTGGCCCGAGTTGTGGCTTTTTTTTTTTTTTTTTTTTTTGCGGGTCTGGGGATGGAACCCAGGGCCATTCTACCTCCAAGCTACACCCTCTGCCCTAGTTTTTATTCTTTATTTTGAAGCCAGGTCTTACTGAGTTGCAGAGGGCCTCACTAAGTAGCTGAGGCTGTCCGCGAACTGGGATCCTCTGGTCTCAGCCTCCCGAATGCTGGGATTACAAGCGTGCGCCACCACGCCTGGCTGTGGCTTTTTTTTTTTAAATAAATTTTTATTGATGCATTGCAGTCATACATCTCAATGGGATAAAAAAAAATATATACCTGTGGAGATATACATGCACACATCACCCAATCAGCCCCGACCCAATCTCTAACCCGGAGAGCGGGTTCTGCTGCTCCGAGCGCACCCAGCCCCAGCACTGCACAGAGGAGCTTGGTGGCCAGGAGTGCCTTGGCTCCCGGGACATGTGGCACTGGCCAAGCTGATTATGTGGGGCTCTATCTGATGCGCCCCAAACATTTTTCTTACATAGTATGTTGTCCAGTGTTCCTGAGCATGTGGGGCAGGTGCAGTCTACTTTCTGGGAGATTTCCTCAAAAGTTCAGGGTGGATTAGAATGAATCTACCTGCCTCTCCTCGATACTGGCTGCAGCTGCTGCCATCTTGGCCCTCCTCCTGAGCATTTTTCTTACGTAGTATGTTGTCCAGAATTCCTGAGCATGTGGGGCAGGAGCATTCTTTTTTGGGGGAGATTTCTCCAACAGTTCAAGGCGGGTTGGATTGGATTTTTCTACCTCTCTCGAATACTGGCCACCACTGCTGCCATCTCGGCCATCTAGGTCTGTCTCTTCTCTCTTATATTTTAGGTATGAAGTCATGGCTATTAATGTCACTATATGTTGTCTCAATTAGATATTAAACCAAAATCTAATGTCCAGGGTTTCTCAGAGGAATACGTGTCCTATTTGGCCGCTGCCAGCTATCGTCGCAGCGGCCGCAGTCGCCACTGAAACCACGGCCACCGCCATCTTGGCCCCTCCTGAGTTGTGTTTGATGAGGAATTCCCTGATGCAGAGCACCTCACTTTCCCCTCCTCTCCCCCTCCCCACCCACTGCCTGCCTTTCCAGGCTGTTGTCTGTCTTGGCCAGGATGGCTGACATGTTGGAACTGTCCCTTGAATTGAATAATAAGCAGCTGGGAAATAGAATGTCTTAATTTTTAATTAAACATTAAATTTTTTAACAGTGCTACTAGTTCTTCCTGCTTGAAGGAGTCCATCTCATCCAAATAACTAACCAGGTCCCTCGGTCTCTGAGTCTCTCTAGAAGATGTATATGGAGTGCTCCTGCCGTTAAGGCTGTGAGCCGGCCAACCAGCCACGGGGCAGGGAGACTATGGAGGGCAGGACTGAATCTCAGTTCTCTCTCCTGGTGCTTAGCTCCAGTGCCACCCTGCACATAAATTAAATTGCCAGAAACTTAGTCCTGCTTTCTTAGCCTAGCTTTGTTATTTATTTATTTTTGTGTGTGTATGTGGTACTGGGGGTGGAACCCAGAAGCTTTCTACATCTGGGCTATACTCCCAGACCTATTTTTATATTTTATTTGGAAACAGGGTCTCACCAAGTTGCTGAGAACCTCACTAAGTAGTTGAGGCTGGCTTCAAACCTGCGCAGTCCTCCTGTCTCAGCCTCCCAAGTGCGGGGATTACAAGTGTGTGCCACATGCCCGGCTAACCTAGCTTTATTTGTAAGATGGGGTGATAACAGTACCCACTTGGTATGTTTATTTTATTTTATTTTATTTATTTATTTATTTTTTGTGGGTCTGGTGATGGAACTCGGGCATTCGACCTCTGAGCCACACCCCCTGCCCTATTTTTTATTCTGAAACAGGGTCTCACTGAGTTGCAGAGGCCCTCACTAAGTAGCTGAGGCTGGCCTTGAACTGTGATCCTCCGGTCTCCGCCTCCTGAATGCTGGGATTACAAGCGTGCACCACCACGCCAGGCTTGGTATGTTTATTTTAGAGTAAATGAAGAAATGGAAGTCAGGTGCACAATAGGTATTAAATAACCTCCTCCTCCTCCTCCTCCTCCTCCTCCTCCTCCTCCTCTCCTTCTCCTTCTCCTTCTCCTTCTCCTTCTCCTTCTCCTTCTCCTTCTCCTTCTCCTTCTCCTTCTCCTTCTCCTTCTCCTTCTTCTTCTTCTTCTTCTTCTTCTTCTTCTTCTTCTTCTTCTTCTTCTTCGTTATTGTTGATAGCATCACTTACTTACCAAACTCTGGCTCATGTGCAACAGCAAGACTTAGCAAGAAGGCTGGGTTAGAACTTGTGACTGCTCGGTGCTCGACAGGCTAAGCCCAGCGCTGCAGGATGCGGGGCGAGGCTGACGGAACTGGGTTCAAAATCACTCGCTGCAGAATATGTGCTGTTTGTGTGTGTTTACGTGTGTGTGCCTATCTCTCTCTGGGGGAAAGTCC
The DNA here is from genome assembly GCF_963383645.1 of Muscardinus avellanarius. NCBI lineage: Eukaryota > Metazoa > Chordata > Mammalia > Rodentia > Gliridae > Muscardinus > Muscardinus avellanarius. The sequence continues at coordinate 14,581,163 of NC_137799.1, forward strand.
TGATGGCCTGGTGGGCTGTGCTCACATAGCCCTACTGAGGCCTGGGTCCGCACCCACTGCACCCACCCATCAGCACAGTGGGTCGTGAAACCTTCTAAAACCATCAATAGCTCATCATTTCTCAGTCTGCACCGATTTAAAAAAAAAAAAAAAAAACCCAAGCAGCTGAGTGCAAATAGTGTTACAATTATCAGGACATTAGATCTCTCTCTCTCTCTCTCTCTCTCTCTCTCTCTCTCTCTCTCTCTCTCTCTGATGTAAGATAGAGTGGTTATGATCTCATCAAGTGACTCTCCATGTGAGAAACAAAATATGGGGCTGTGGGCCGGGCGTGGTGGCGCATGCTTGTAATCCCCGAGCTTGGGAGGCAGAGACAGGAGGATCGCGCAGGTTCGAAGCCAGCCGTGCTGGCTTAGGAGACCCTGTTTTCAAAAATAAAATAGGTCTGGGAGTGTAGCCCGGAGATAGACGGGCTTCCAGGAACCCCTGTACCACAAAAAAAAAAAAAAAAAAAAAAAAAAAAAATATATATATATATATATATATATATATATATATATATATATATGGTGGTGGCTCAGAGCACTGGACTCCGGAGTCAGATTTATCCCTTAGGAGCTGTGTGACTTCACACAAGTTACTCAATCTTGCTGTGCTACAGTTTCTCCACACATAAAATGGGAATGAAAACCTCCCCACTTGAGAAGGGTGAGCCCCGGGCACAGTGCCTGGACTCTCGGGAAGTCCCTAGCCTGTGTTAGTCGCTGTCCTCAGGGACCAGCTGTGTGCCCTGGACAGTGAACAGGCTTCTCTGAGCCTTGGTTTTCTTACCTGGATGACCTGCACAACCCACCCCTGGGCTGTTGCAAAGACGGCAGAGCGCACCATGGAGCCTGGCGGGCCGCTGTTACCTCCAGGCAGTGGGGTGCTGGGGGCGATGGAGGCAGGTCTGGCCCGCCGTGGGGAAACTCGGCTTTGCCGGTGGGTGGGTCGTATGAGTGAGGAGTGGGGGCTCCGGGGCCAAGCGGAACTCAGTCCCAGTTACTCGCTGCCTTCTCTGTGTGACCTAGATACTCTTGGTGTGGCCGAGAAAATGGCGAGCAGCGGCAAGCAGTTGTAGAGTTGGAATCTAGGCAATGACGTGCCAGTCTCCTCTTCCCCTGGGGAAATGTGGCCACTTCTTGAGCAAGGGAGGGCTGTGGCAGACTCTCTGTCCCCCCAGCTCCTGCCCGAGCTCCACCTGGTAGCCTCTCCACTTCTCCCCCCATGGGTTCTGCCCTCTCTTAGTGGCTTCCTGTGTTTATGTTGGCTTTGCCACGTTCTGTTCAAGCAGAGAGCGCACCTTCCACTCTCTCTCTGGGTTCCTCGTGAGGTGTGACGAGCCGCAGACAGGGCTTTTGCCAGAGCTCTGGGCCCTAGCAGTGGCCTTGCTGGATCTCTGTCCAGTCCCCCGCTTCCTGGGCACCTTTTTTTCCTTGTCTGTACAATGAACAGTAACACCAGGATCCCTTAGTCTGGGGTCCTTGGTGGCCAAGAATCGGGTTCCTACCCAGAAATGCCTCCCAGCCAAAGGCGAGTTGAAATGCCTTTTCCTCTCTCCTCTCTAGCATCATGCTTCCATCCCCCAGGGATTAAGAACTGGGGTCTTCTCAAGCCAGATGACACCCACAGGGATACACACTGACCCTGAAGATGCCACGTGGCAGCTCAGGGGCTGGGGAGAAAGCGAAGGGGATTTGGAAGTAGGAGGAGAACACAGAAAGTGGGGGAAAGAGGGAAGAGGTGGGAGATGCATGGGAAGAGACTGTCCCCAGAGCCGTGCTCGGGGGCACCCGGGCCCTGCGCTGGCCCCGCAGATGGCTCACTCCCATGCCTGGTGAGGTTCAAGGACAGCCATTGCACCTTACAGCTGACCCATTTTTTTTTTTAACCAGTCTCTGCCCTGCCTTAGCAAAGCCGTCCTGACTCACGGGACTGTCTGTTTATCACCAGGAAACGCCTGGATGTCATAACACTTACAGACTGGGATGCGCCCATTGTGTGGGAAGGCACCTACGACAGAGCCGTCCTGGAACGTTACTACGTGAAGCAGAATATCACCGTGGGCTTGACGGTCTTTGCTGTTGGAAGGTAGGTGTCGGTGACAAAACTGTGCTTGACTTTTTCTTCTTCCACTATCAGATGGTGGTGAGGAGGCCCCCGGGCTTCGTGGAGGCGCTCCTGACTTGTCTGAATGATGAGACAGGAGAATGTTTAAATGGGCCCATTTCAGGCGGCCTCCTTGCTGAGGAGTCTCCCGTGCCCACCCCAGACGAGGGTCACGGGTTGCAGGTAAAAATGTTCCCAACACAGCCGGGCGTCTTGGTGCACACCTGGAATCCTAGTGATTGGGAGGCAGGGGTAGGAGGATTGTAGGCTGCAGGCCATTCTCAACAACTTAAGGAGAGCTTCAGCAACTTGGCAAGATGGCGTTTCAAAATAAAATAGGGCCGAGGGGTCTAAGAAGTAGAACCCCTGGGTTCAACCATATACGACCGTAGACACATGTCTATCTGTATATCTATACATATCCTATTTTTGTTTTTCTTGAGAATTAACCTTTTTTCCCCCAAAATGAAACTGAAATTTCAGCTTTCCTGTTTCCATCTGGGACCTCTTCTGAAAAAGTGGCATGAAAGTTTGATTAATCTCTGCCTTGTACAATGAGATTCGAAAGCTCAGGTTGATCTGAGCCTGCGCATTGCTTTGTGAAAACCTCCAGAGACAAATGTCCCTGTCCCAGAGCCCAGCGGCCATCACTGTGGATATCATCATGGTTAACACTATGAGTCGTGTTCTTGTGTTGCTGCATGAGCCGAGTCCAGGGGCCCAACAGAATCTCTGCTAGCGAAGGATGACTGTAGAATTTTGATTTTTTTTTTTTTCTCCAGTACTGGGGATGGAACCCAGGGGCATTCTACCTCCGAGCTACACTCTCAGCCCTATTTTTTTATATTTTATTTTGAAACGGAGTCTCACTGAGTTGCAAAGGGCCTCACTAAGTAGCTGAGGCTGGCCACAAACCATGATCCTCCTGTCTCAGCCCCCCAAATGCTGGGATTACAAGCGCACACCACCACACCTGGCTCCTGAAATTTTCACTAGAAGAATCTGTGCCATTTGAGGCCAGGAGCCAATGCTCAACTCTCCTAATCCTTTGGCACAAAGGGGACAAGCCAACCATGTTGCAGATTGATCTGATCCTGGGGTTTCCAAAAAGAGAGGTCCATGATAGCTTCTGGTCCCAGGGCCCCATAATGGCTTCAATCACCCAGTTGCCACTCTGCAGAACAAAACTATGAACCCCACATCCCGCTGAAAGAGCTGTGTGTGCAGCTGCCAGGCAGGAGAAGGCTGTGCTCTAATCCCCACAAGTGGATTCAGACCTTGCAGAGCTGATGTTTGGTTTGTTTTCGAATAACATTGCAGAGCCAAGTGTAGCCATTTAATCTCTCAACAATGTTAAACCTCACGGCCAGGCTCCAACTCACCCCAGTATTGTTTCCCCAGCCTCAGGGTATAGTAGATTTTTCTTCAAATTCCAGAGTAGAGAAGAATGTCCTTTCCACCAGCCACAGAGCCATGTCAATGTCCCTCTCGGTGCTGCTCAGATACATTCCCTTCACTTAAAGAATCAATCTGAGAAATGCTTGGGTGTCCAGATGCCAACAGCAAAAGCACAACTTATTTTGATAGCAAAAGAAGGAAATCTAAAAAGCAAAAAAGAAAAACCACACTAGTCATTATTATTTCAACACAACATGATTGATAGTATGATTAGTAAATTAAATTCAGTCTACACTCACTGTGCGTGAGTTTGCAGTTTAAAACAGTGGTATCAAGCCATCTGACTCCTTCCTCTTCCCTGTAATCTCCATAGCCTGGCTTCACAAGACAGTCTACAGCTCGAGCTCACAGAAGACACCACTACAGTGTTCTTTGAGTAGAAAGAGTCAAAACATCACTCTATCCCTATTAGAACAGCTAAAGTAACGCTGGCAACAGCGAATGTTGGCAGGGATGCGAGACAACAGGAACACTCATTGCTTGCTGATGGGAATCAGCACTTTCTTTCTTTCTTTCTCCTTCCTTTCTTTCTTCTTTCTTTCTTTTCTTTTTTTAAAGTAGCATTTTTGGTTTTCTGGGTTTTTTTGTTTTTTTGTTTTTTGTTTTGTGTGGTACTGGGGTTCCTGGAAGCCCTTCTAACTTAGGGCTATACTCCCAGACCTATTTTTGTATTATTATTATTTTTTTAATTTTATTTATTTTTATTGGTGCACTGTATTCATACATCATAATGGTATAAAAAAAAAACTTTTGTAGACGTACATGCACACATTGCCCAGTTAGCCCCTACCCACTCCCCACCCCGTTCCCTCCCCATCCCTCCTTCCCATGCTTGGCTTAGTGTTTGACATCTAGTATTATAGCAATTTATCTAAAATTAACAATGATAATCTCACATAACAGTTTCATTTGTCTGATACCAAGCTTTTGATGACTTAAAGATAACATTTCAATATTTCTTTTTGCTTTCTTACCAGAGAATATTTTTTCTTTTTTTTTTTTAGGTGAAACTATCATACATTTATTTATTTATTTTTCAGAGAAAATCTATCCTAATATGGAATATGAACTGTAGATACACAAAATGATCTCGAAAAAGAACAAAGCTAGAAGATGTATATTTTCTGATTTCAAATGTTATAAAGCTACAATAACTGAAACAGTGTAGTACTGTTCTAAAGGCAGATATATAAACCATTGGAGTTAAATAAAAGCCTAGAGATAAATTCTTCCATATATTGTCAAGTTATTTTTGAAAGGTTTCCACAAACACTTGGTAGAGGAAATAATAATCTTTTAACTAAATATTGTTGAAAAATAATAATTACATGAAGAAGAATAAAATTGGACCCTTACCTAACACATATACCAATATTAACTCAAAATAGATAAAAGCACCTAAATATAAATCTTAAGACTATAAACTTTTAAAAGAAAATCTGGGTCATAAAACCTCATGACATTGAAATTGGCAGTGTTTTCTTGGATATGATTTCAATGGCACAGGCAACAGAAGGGTAAACAAACTCCCTAGAAAATAAAAAAAATATTGTATATCCAAAGACAATGTAGACAGAGTTAAAAGTTACTGATAGAATGGGATAAAATATTTCCAAATGCTATATCTGAAGGTATATTAATATTCCAACTAGAAATCCTAAAAATTAGCAACAATAAAAGCAAACAATACAATTTAGAAATAGGTAAAAGACTAATATAAATAATGAATCTCCAAAGATAGCCAATCTTAGTTGTCTGTTGGATGGAAAATCTTTTTTCTCTGGTTCTGGTGTGTGTTACCTATTTCTTCTTTGTAGTTAATCTCTTTGAGTATTTTCTCTAGTGCTGGTTTTGAAGACATAAATTCCGTCAGTTTCTGTTTGTCATGGAAGCTTCTTATTTCTTCATCTAATTTGATAGAAAGTTTTGCTGGGTAGGAAATTTTTGGCTGGAAGTTGTTTTCTTCCAGAGTTTGGAATATGTTACTCCAAGCCCTTCTGGCTCTCATGACTTGGTTTGGGAAGTCTGGAGTGATTCTAATTGGTTTGCCTCTGAATGTCACTTGGCCCTTTGTTTTTGTTGCCTTTAAGATTCTCTGCTTGGCTTCCACATTGGTCATTTTGATGATTATGTGGCGTGGGGATCCTCTTCTCCAAACCTGTCTAAAGGGAGTTCTATAAGTTTCCTGGACCTGTGTATCAACCTCTTGCTCTGTGTTTGGAAAATTTTCTGCTATTACTTCCTTGAAGAGATTGTTAATCCCTTTGGTTTCACCTTCCTTTCCCTCCTCTATTCCAATGATTCTTAGGTTAGCTCTCTTAAAATGGGCCCATATTTCTTCAATGTCAGATTCCTGCTGTCGGTTTGTTTTTTTTTTTTTTTCTAAATTAGAAACTATACGTTCGTTTTTGGAGTGATCATCTTCTAGGAGTGAGATTCTATTCTTTATATGGTCTAATCGATTGTTTATACTTTGAATTGAGGCCTTTACTTCATTGAGTACATCCTTTATCTCTTTTGGGGTCTCTCTGAATTCTTTTCGAAACACCTCTATTATTTCTGCAGTTAATTTCCTGATTTGATCTTTTAGAGATCTCTGAATTTCTGTTTTATCAGGTTCTGATGTTGTGGGGTTGTGGGCATTCACTGCTCCATTGTTATTTCTCTTTCCCATGATTTCGGAAGTTTGTGCCTTCTCTGGGTTCTTCCCTGGGTCACTACAACTTCACTTAAGGTGCTCTGGATCTCGAGTCTGTGGTATCTCAGTCACCACTACTCCTTTACTGGGTTGTATCGCAATGTCCCAGACCCAGGGATTCAATCGAGACTGCTTTAGACCATGGGGGGTGCCAGGCTGGGCATTCTCCTGCATGGAGTTGTGACTATGGTGTGATATCTCTGCCACCACCACTCCCCCACTGGGTCAAGTCCCTGGGAGTCAGTACTGTGATTTCTCCTCTAGGGGCTGCAATTTGACTCACTGTTGTTGAGTGAGCCAATGGAGCTGTAGTAGACTTGGTGAATTCGCTGCTGCCGCCACCAGTGGCAATATGGCGCCACTGCCACGCCCTCGGCTGTGAGGCTGGCGTATTTCTTCTCTTGTTTTGAGCTCTGCTCTGAGTCCCTGCAGGGTGTGCTGAGCCCAGCCACTGGGAGCTTTAGCTGCTCCCTGTGCCAAAAAATCTGGCAAATCCCGCCCGGCTGTTCCACAGCGGCTCACCTCGGCTCGCTGTCCGCCACTCTTCTCTGGAGCCTGGTGGGCTGTTGAGTGCGTTGGTCTGGTGCCGTCCAGTGAAGTCGCCGCTGCCGCTGATAGTATGGCACTGCTACTGCGTCCTCGGGCGTGAGGCCGGTGTATCTCCTCTCTGTCTCTGAGCTCCGTTCTGAGTTCCCCTCCTCTGGAGCCTGGTGCTGGAAGGAAAGATGGTGTCCACGCGGCTCCGTGCTTTGGCTCCGGCCGCAGCACTGCGGTCTGGTTTCTTTGTGGTGTCTCGTTTTTTCAGCCCTCTTTTTCTCTGTCCCTTGTATTTACCTTTTTTCTTTCTCTGCTGATGGTGTTTTCTGGCTATGAAAGGCGCTCATTTTGTGGTAATAGAGATTGGTTGTTAGCGGGACTTATAAGCCCCGCTTTTCTCCGTCACCATCTTCCCGGAAGTCCCTATTTTTTTTTTTTTTTTTAAACAGGGTCTCTTAAGCCAGCGTGGCTGGCTTCGAACCTGCATGATCCTCCTGTCTCCGCCTTCCAAGCGCGGGGATTACAAGCGTGCTCCACCACGCCCAGCTCGTTCGTTCGTTCGTTCTTTCTTTCTTTCCTTCTTTCTTCCTTCCTTTCTTTCCTTCTTTCTTTCTTTCTTTTTATGTGTGGTCCTGGGAATGGAACTCAGCGGCATTCTACCTCCAGGGTACACCCCTAGCCCTATTTTTATTCTTTATTTTGAAGCAGGGTCTCACTGAGTTGCAAAAGGGCCTCACTAAGTAGCTGAGGCTGTCCTCCAACCACGATCCTCCTGTCTCAGCCTCCCAAATGCTGGGATTACAAGCATGCGCCACCATGGCCGGCTTCAGCAGTTTCTTGAAAAACAAAACATACTTTTACCATCTGATCTAGTGATCTCATTCCTTGGTATTTACCTAAATGAGTTGAAAACTTATGTACACACACACACACACACACACACACATACAAACTACATGTAGATATTTTTAGAAGCTTTATCCATAATTACTCAACTTTGGAAGCAACCAAGTTGTCCTTTGATAGGTTAATGGAAAAGTAAACTGTGGTTTTTATCCAGATAAAGTGTATGTATTCAGTGCTAACAAGAAATGAACTGTTAAGCCACAAAAAGACATGGGAGGATCTTAAACACATATTACTAAGTCAAAGAAACCAGTTGGAAAAGGTTGCATATGGTATGCTTCTATGATATCCTGAAAAAGGCAAAACTAGGAAGACAATAATAAGATGAGGTATAAGGGGTGAGTGAGAGAGAGAAAGGAATAAAAAGCAGCATACAGGATTTTTAGGGCAGTGAAACTTCTGAATGGTACTATGATGGATACATGTCATTATACACTTTCCAAAACCCATACATAGGATGTATGACACCAAAATTGAAGCCTAACATAAACTGTGGGCTTTTGGTGGCGATGATGGATTAACGTGGGTTTGCCTGTTGTAACAAATATTTCAGCTCAATTTTGCTGTAAACCTAAAATTGCTATAGCTTGTGACCAGTGGGAGGCTCACAGGATGGCTATGCAACATGGAATGAGATCCACGGCCCATACCCCATTCTCTGAGTCACAGAGGAGGATGAGACCCTGCTGATGGCTGGAATTAACCAACACAGAGGCACAGACATTGCAATCACTGGAGTCATGCATTCCCACCAGACCCAAGGGTCACCTCTCCTTTGTGTATGGTCTGGCAGTAGCAACACTGAGATGAAGATTAGCCTCCCCACCCCCCCGAGGGCTGTTCTAGTACCCCCTTTGCTTAAAGTCTGAACCAATTGGCAAACAAGACCAAGGGTAAGTAAAGCAGATGAAAGTAAATGTCATCATCGTTATAAATTAAAGCCAGCATTTGAGACTTGTATCTGCAACCCATGGGCCTCTGAAATATTGAACCACAAAATGAGAAAGACTTGGGCATCTACGGCATTCAAAACTACAGGTCTCCAGTGTGGGAATAGAGCCCGTACCACGGAGCTCACTGTGAGGCAGAGTAGTCGAGAATACACACTCAGACTGGCCGGCTTCCAAGAGCGAGAGGACAGGGCTGTGCACGCCCAGTTGTTCTTCCAAAATCGGCAGTCAGATAAGTCATTCCACTTCCCCAAGAGCAGAGAGACTGAATGGTGGAGAGGAGCCAGGAGCATTTCACTAACAGATGTCCCTCCAGATAAAAACAGGCATTTGGGTGGAGAATCATCATTTCCTCCTAAACTACGCGGGCAACTTGATGAGTGTTGCCTGTTGTCTCCTGCAGGAACCTACAGGTTCAATGTATTTCTCTCTTCTTGGTTTCAGATACATTGAGCATTACCTGGAGGACTTCATAGTGTCTGCTAATAAGTACTTCATGATCGGCCACAAGGTCATATTTTACATCATGGTGGACGATGCCTCCAGGATGCCTTCAATAGAGCTGGGTCCTCTGCGCACCTTCAAAGTGTTCAAGATCATGCCTCATAAGAGGTGGCAGGACATCAGCATGATGCGCATGAAGACCATCGGGGAGCACATCTTGGCCCACATCCAGAATGAGGTCGACTACCTCTTCTGCATGGACGTGGACCAGGTCTTCCGAGACCATTTTGGCGTGGAGACTCTGGGCCAGTTGGTGGCTCAGCTACAGGCCTGGTGGTATAAGGCATCTCCTGAAGACTTTACCTATGAGAGGCGGAAAGAGTCGGCAGCGTATATTCCATTTGGACAGGGGGATTTTTATTACCATGCGGCCATTTTTGGAGGAACGCCCATTCAAGTTCTCCACCTCACACAGGAGTGCTTCAAGGGAATCCTCCAGGACAAGAAAAATGACATCGAAGCCACATGGCACGATGAAAGCCACCTAAACAAGTATTTCTTTTTAAACAAACCCACTAAAATCTTATCCCCGGAATATTGCTGGGATTATCATATAGGCGAATCTTCAGATATTAAAGTTGTCAAGATATCTTGGCAGAAAAAAGAGTATAATTTGGTTAGGAATAATGTCTGATTTCAAATTGCGCCAATAGGTTTCTGAATTTGAGAGAGGATTATTCTGGCTAGTTCCTCAGAGAAGTAACACTTAATTTTAATTTAAAAAAAAAATACTAACAAAATCCCAACACACATCCTATTCCTCCTTGTAACCTTGAGCCTTGTAATAGGGAGAGTTAATCTATGGTAATCAGATGTAAATTCCCAGTGATTTCTTATCTATTATGGGTTTGGGGAAAATACTGTCAGCTGAACCAAAACCAATTAGCTTTAGGCAAAGAGACAGCCAGTGTTCCCTCTACTTGTGTCCCGTGCTGTGCTGGAGAATAGGTGGCCAGTCATGGCTGGAGTAGGGGTGACCCTTTGATGTCAAGGTCTTCCCGGTTTTGATGGGTCTAGAGCAACATGGAGTTGCTTGGTAGCAGAACTCGTAGTAGAGGACACCATCGCCATAGGCCATCCTCAGGCGCTTCAGAGCCGATTGCTTCGGGCCATTTGCGGTCAGTCGGTGGTTTTTTCTCTTTAGGGTGTTGTTTGGCTTCTGCGCGGAAGAGTGGTGGCGATTCCCAGTGGACATTGTAGGTGGTGCGCATCCAGAGTCCCAGGGGAATCCAGCAGGCTCCGCGGGAGTAAAAACAAAGCCGGAAATTGAGTGGAGCAGCAAAGAGGATAGAGAGAGAGGGACTGACCACATTGGGGCCGTGCCTCCGGAGGGACACAGGACACAGGACACAGGCCTGGAGCTTCTATTACACTGTGGATATAGTGCCCATCGGGAAGCTGTGTAAGAGATCTCCAGTCTCCTCAACCCCAGAGACCCAAATGGAAACTGCTCCTGGTTTTTCCCAAGTCACAGAAGAGGCCTGCAAGGACCTGGGCCTGGCAGAGGACAGTCTGCCATTAGCTGGTCCCACCGCCTGCTCTAAATCTCAGGTTCTCTCAGCCCATCGGGTCCACCGCTCAGAGGGCTGACATCAAGGAGTGGACCGGAGGAAAGCCCTCCTGTCCAGTAACCTCTCCTTTTCCCCTGCCCGATCTGCACCATGGAAGTGTAACAACCAGATCCTGCCAACAGAATGGTTAATTGATGTGGTAACTAAAGCCCAGGGGGCGGGACGGGGGAGAGCCAGTCACTACGATTGCTGAAGAACATTCAGTTCCCTTCTGTAAGAGAAGCAGCCACTTCCTGTGTAAGTTAAGCAGATCAGTGTGAAGGAGGCCGCTGGGCTGCATTTGCATACGCATGTACATTTATATTTTGCTCGTGTTCCGGGTGAGCCCGTTTGTGTCCGTTTTCCAGCTGTCTGTCGTAGGAGCCACTGCGCCGGCTTGACGTGCAGCCAAGGGAGCTGGTTGGATGAAACGAAACCTAGATTTTTTTCTCTACTGTTTCACTTGCCTCCTCTTCAATGGTTGCCCCCCCAAAAAAATCACATATTCAACAAACCCCTGAAATCTTGAATTAGTGCACTCTGAAAAAGAAAATGGAGACCACACACTAGCTAAAAGCCGTAGGTCTCTATTATTCAAGTTGAGTCAGATCCAGTCTAGAGTAGGAAGAGTTTAATGAAGTCCTGAACCCAAGAAATGATCGATCCTGAAAGTTTAGAGAAAAAGACTGAATGAATTATGTGTGTAGGCTGGGGTGGGTGGGGGGGGATGAATTTCTTGATTTAAATTCATTTAAATTTAAATCTTCAAAGGACAAATTCAAGATCTTATTAATGGTAATGCTTAAACTTTTTTAAAATAAAAATTTTGATTTATGATGGAATAAATTATTTTCTCAGTATATTCTGGTCTGGTCGTGGATTATGCATTTTCCCCCCAAAGATGTTCAGAATTGCCAAATATAGAACTTTAGGTTCTTACAGTCCACATGTCTTTCTGAAAACGTGTGTCTTATTATAAACAACAGTAGTACAAAGAACAGGCTTGAGAGTCATACTCTCACACTTTTAAAACAACAAAGGCTTATGCTGAGCTTTCCCAGTGTGATGTGTTGAAATAATTAACAGCCAGTGGAAGGATCATCAGAAGCCGGGCGTGGTGGTGCACGCTTGTAATTCCAGCATTCAGGAGGCTGAGACTGGAGGATCGAGGTTCTTGGACCTCAGAAAGAGGCTGGCCCAGCTGGGCGTGATGGTGCACGCTTGTAATCCCTGCGCTTGGGAGGCGGAGACAGGGGGATCGCGCAGGTTCGAAGCCAGCCGTGCTGGCGTAAGAGACCCTGTTTCAAAAATATAAAATAGGTCTGGGAGTGTAGCCCGGAGGTAGAAGGGCTTCCAGGAACTCCAGTACCACCAAAAAAAAAAAAAGAGGCCGGCCCAGAGTGGGGCTGGGAGGAAGGTCTGGCCTAGGGAAAAGCTGGCTTTCCAAGAAGGCTGCATGGGTGTCTTTGTAATGTAAAACTGAAGGTGGTCTGGCTGAAGCTGTGAGAGGCACTGAAGGTACCTTCATGGTTGAGAGGACAGTCCCCCATTGTCCCACTTTACAGATGGGGAAAATGAGACTCAGGAAAGGCAAGCCACCCCTTTGGTAAGTGTAACGTTGAAATTGAGCAGGGGTCACGAAAGAGGTAAACGCCAGAGCCAAGTTATTGTGTGAGACTAGGTGTCTTTAATCAAACTGTCATCTTCGGACGAGGTCTGCCAACCAGAGAGCCATGCAGTCAGCAGTCAGCCAGCAGTCACTGGTCAGTCAGCAGAGTCACATGGTCAGAGAGGAAGTGATGGTATTTATGTAGTCGGATCCGGGGTGGGGCTAGCCAGTCCTCTCATCTGTAGTCTGGCGACACCTGGAGTCTCTCAACATCTCTGCTCTGTCCACGCTGCGGGGTCCAATGGGGAAGGGAGGGACCTGGCCTATAAGTAAGTGGCCGAGCTGAGGCTCAAACCCAGGAGCTCACAGGGATAAATGTGCTGACGCAGCACACACGGAAGGGCCACGCATTTCATATCAGGGAAAATGTAGTTTGTAGAAAAATTGTATAAAATACAGCTTGTAAGTCCTGGACTTGGGAGGCTGAGACAGGAAGATTGCGGGGTGGTGGCCAGCCTCAGCTACTTAGTGAAGCCCTCCAAAATGGTGAGACCCTGTTTCAAAATAAAGAATAAAGCCAGGCATGGTGGTACACGCTTATAATCCCAGTACTTGGGAGGCTGATATAGGAGGATGCCAGGTTTGTGGCCAGCCTCAGCCACTTAGTGAGGCTCTCTGCAACTTAGACCCTGTTTCCAAATAAAAAAAATAAAATAGGGCTGGGGGTGGAGCTCAGATAGAATGTCCTTGGGTTCAATCCCCAGTACCACAAATCAATCAAGCAGCCAGTCATAGATTCTTAAAGCTGGCAATACTTCCCCCGCAAGAGGAGGATGCTGGAGTGATCCAGGGGTGCAGTAGCACTCAGGTGCGACTTGGGGGACATTAATTAAAAATCAAGGCCCATGGAAGCTCCTAGGGGGGTGGCATAATTGTTTTCTGAGGAGTAATTTTTCAAAAAGAGGGTATGGTAAGCCAGTAAGTTTGAGAATCTATGCAAGGATAATTTTGCCCTAAGAAGTAGTATTTTGAAAACTAGCTATCTCCCCAGGCTGTAACATTTCCCACTATTAATGCATTATATAAATTAAAATGCATTGTGTGAAAAAATAAAAGACTGTGTTATCATCCTTGTCTGTAAATTGTGTGTGCAGCACCACGTGGGCCGCGTGGACCGCATCAAGCTCTCTCGCTGCAGGTGGGTGGGATGACCAAGTCTCCTTTTCACTCCAACCTTAAACACAGGAACCTCAGAGGCTGGAAGGGGAAGGTTTGCTCAAGGCACAAAAGACTTCTCTTTCTTCTGCTTGAAATGACACACCTTCGATATCTCCTAGCCAAAGTCAAAGAGATAAAACTATTTAGCCAGTCCTGGGTGTGCATGCCTATAATTTTAGTACTTAGGGGGCCGAGACAGAAGGATCACAGGCTGGAGGCCAGCCTCAGCCACTTACAAGGCCCTTAGCAACTTAGCAAAACCCTGTTTCAAAATAAAAAAGTAAGCCGGGCGTGGTGGCGCACGCTTGTAATCCCCGCGCTTGGGAGGCGGAGACAGGAGGATCGTACAGTTTCGAAGCCAGCCATGCTGGCTTAAGAGACCCTGTTTCCAAATAAAAAGTATAAAATAGGTCTGGGAGTGTAGCCCGGAGATAGAAGGGTTTCCAGGAACCCCAGTACCACCAAATAAATAAATAAATAAATAAAATAAAATCTGGCTGGGGATATAGCTCAGAGGTAGAACACCCCTGGGTTCAATCCCCTGTAACACACACACACACACACACACACACACACACACACACACACACAGTATTTACTGGATATACTTTTTAGTAAACGTGTCCCATGTAATAATATAGATACAATAGCATAATCACAGCTATGCAGAGTTGTAGATAGAACACTTATCTATATTTCAAAGACAGATAATAGACATGATGGGATCCATTGCTTAAGTCTCAGATCTGAAAGGACACGGAGCTAGGATTCAAACTCAGGACCGCTGACTCTAAACCCCATCCTCTTTCAACAGCTCCAGGCTGCCTCCCTTTCTCTCTCTCTGGTACTGAGGATTGAATCCAGGGGCACTCTACCTCTGGGATATACCTCCAGCCTTTTTTTTTTTTTTTTTTGGTACTTGGGATGGAACCCAGGGGCATTCTACCTCTAAGCTACACCTCAAACCCTATTTTTATTCTTTATTTTGAAACAGGGTTTCACTGAGTTTCAAAGGACCTCACTAAGTAGTAGCTGAGGCTGGCCTTGGACCGTGATCCTCCTGTCTCAGCCTCCCAAAGGCTGGGATTACAAGCATACACCACCACACCTGGCACCCCCAGCCTTTATCTCACTAAGTTGCTGAGGCTGGCCTCAAACTTGTGATCTTCTTGTCTCAGCCTCCCAAGTACTGGGGTTAAAGGCATGTGTGACCACACGCTGATTCCCTTACTCACATTGCATACTTTAACCATCTCATTTTTTTTTATTTTTTTATTTTTATTTTTATTTATTTTAAATTTATTTTTATTAGTGCATTGTAATCATATATCACATTGGAATACAAGACTTGAGAGGATATACAAGCACACATCATCCAATTAGCCCTCATCCACTCCCCATCCCATTCCCTCCCCCTCCCTCATCCCATGCTTGTTTGGTGACTAACTTTGATACATATGTTTATGTACCTCCTGAGTTTTAAAGAGACTCCATCCTCCCCTATTCCATACCCTCTGATTGGTCACCTTAATTACTTCACTATAGAGTCCTTTCTATAGCTCGACCTCTTCCTGTTGCCCCTTTCCTCCTAGTTATTGCTGATTAGGAGAAGCATCTGGTTTTTATTTTCTGCGATATTACTCTGTGCATGCCGCGTTGCAAATACCGATCCCACTCTTGACGGCCCCAGTAGTGGCCTGGATCAGTCCATCTCATTTTTTAAATTTGGGTTCACCGAAGGAACCGCCATCAAAAGCTCTCAATTCCTTTGTTAAACATTAGAGAGAGAATTGGGCAGCCTAAAAAGACCTGAGAACTCCTCAAGGGCAGGCTTGAGGTCTACTGCTGGGACATCAGGAAGCCAATGTGCACAGTCCCCACCTGACACTTGGAATTCCAGTATTTGGGAGGCTGAGACAGGAGGATTGTGGTTCGCGTCCAGCCTCAGCTACTTAGTGAGGCCCTTTGCAACTCAGTGAGACTCTGTTTCAAAATACAGAATAAAAAATATATAGGACTGGGGGGTGTACCTTGGAGGTACAATGCCCCTGAGTTCCATCCCCAGTACCAAAAGAAGAAAGGAAGGAAGGAAGGAAGGAAGGAAGGAAGGAAGGAAGGAAGGAAATCACAGCTAAAACAGAAGTAGTTCCCCACAGAGGACACTAGAGGGCAGAAATTTCCAAAAGGGACCCTGTTAGCCTCAGCAACTGCAGAGATTAAAAACGTTCTATTTGGGAGCTGGTGAAGACTACACATCTGTAGAAATGAATATTAATTCTACATATTAATGAAAATGACTACAAATGTTTAAAGGAGGTGACTGAAAAATAAAAGAACATTCTTTCAATGAATTGGCTGTGACTGTCCAGAATAAGAGGTGGTTAGGGGTTTGGGTTAAGATATTTTGGTTGCAACTGGGTGTGATGGTGTATGCCTGTAATCCATGTACTTGAGAGGCTGAGACAGGAGAATCGCAGGTTCGAGGACAGCCTCAGCTAGCAGTGAGACTCTCATCAACCTAGCAAGACCCCGTTTCAAAATAAAAATAAAAAAGCCGGGCGTGGTGGCGCACGCTTGTAATTCCAGCATTTGGGAGGCTGAGACCAGAGGATCGCGGTTCGTGGACAGCCTCAGCTACTTAGTGAGGCCCTCTGCAACTCAGTGAGACCCTGTTTCAAAATAAAGAATAAAAAATTGAGCGGGGGGGTGGGTAGCATGGAGGTCAAACGCCTCTGGGTTCCATCCCCAGACCCGCGAAAGAAAGAAAGAAAGAAAGAAAGAAAGAGAGAAAGAAAGAGAGAAAAGGAAAAGAAAAATAGGGCTGGAGGTGTAGCTCACAGACAGAAACACCCTTGATCTGTCTAAACCCCAGAAGGACTTTATTGGGAGGCTCCTGGAGAGTTCCCCCAAAGACACAGGAGGGCCAACAAGCAGGTGACAGCGTGCTGAAGCCAGCTCACACGGGCTTGTGAGAGACACTTAGATATAGTATTTTTCAACTGCCTGCTCAGTGACATCATTTCCTTGGCTTAAAATAGGCACAGTGAGAGTATTTACACTGAAAATCAGAAAACATTAGAACCCAGGGTCCTTTTCCCTTCCCTTTCCGTCTTCTTTTAGAGTCAGTTGTTAGAACTTTTGTCAGGAGAGTTCCATTTTCGGGCTCTCCAGTGTAAACAGGGTCTTGTTGAGTTGCAAAGGGCCTCACTAAGTAGCTGAGGCTGGCCACAAACGGCGATCCTCCTCTTCTAGTCTCGCGAATGCTGGGATTAAAAGTATGTGCCACCACACCTGGCTTTATTTACTTATTTATTTATTTATTTATTTATTGTGGTACTGGGGATGAAACCCAGGGGCCTTCTACCTCCGGGCTATACTCCCAGACCTATTTTATATTTTACGTAGAAACAGAGTCTCACTAGGTTGCTGAGAGCCTCACTAAGTAGCTGAGGCTGGCTTCGAACCTGCGCGATCCTCCTGTCTCAGCCTCCAGAGCGCTGGGATTACAAACATGCGCCACCACGCCCAGGTTATCTTTTATTTTTAAAAATAGGACAGATCTAGTCCCTTGGTCATGAAAAAGAGGCTCCTGGCATATGAATTGTTCTGTCATAACTATCTCATTCTTTCATCATCCAAGAGAATTTGACGGCATCATCATTCACAAAAGAAATAACACACAAACTTGACAGTGACATAGAATCAATACTGGGTATCCGATTCATGATTTTTCAAGGGATCCAAAATGTCCTGCTAGAAAACTGTCTGCCCTCTTCAGATTCTCCACATATTGCCTCAAATTGCTTGGAGACAAGAAAAGTTGTCTCCAATGGAGAATCTGTATAAAATCCCTCCATGATCCAAGGTAAACATCAGGTAAGAGACTGCCCTGCGTTTCAACCAAAATAGAGCAGTATCTAGTTCCTCTTCTGTGGGTAGCAGTCTCATGTTGGGTGGCATAAATGACACAAAGGAGCTTTGTAAACTCGATGCCTAAAATTCCCAGGTCAGTACACAGATCACCTAAAAAATCAAAACCGAGTCCTGAACCAGTGTTGTGAACCAATCTGATACTCTCCTTTTGAGAAGGGGCACGTTTTACACCATCAGAACCTTCTTGGAGTGATCAACTTCATGATACCACGGAACTGGAAGTAATTAACAACTTCTTTCATAAGGACATACCTCTTGAGAATGCGAGTAAGTATTTTCATAAATATCTCTCTTCACAGACACCCCAGCCTACGAGTTAAGCCAGGAAGTGGTGTTTTTACATTCCTTTTCTGTAGGCACAGCTCTTTTGTGCTTTAAACACAATTTTATCATTTAGAGAATCTCTGCAGCAAAGCCAGCTAAACACTCTCATTGATGTTTCATCCATAAATAATGAAACGATCAATGTGGAT